>NC_039484.1:15949424-15999018 GCF_003590095.1 Trichoplusia ni
TTACTTTTGACGACCTCCGTGGTCGAGTGGCGTACGCGCCGGTTTCAAGGTGTCGCTAGCTATGAGGTCCCGGGTTCAATGTAAAAATTCACATATCTACATTGTCTCGGGTCTGGATGTTTGTTGTACCTTCGTTGTATTTGAATTACATAACACAAGTGCAGCAACTTACTTTGGGTTCAGAACAATGTATGTGATGTTGTCCGCATTTATTTATTTATTTACTGCTTGGTCTGGTTCCATGTGGCGTTTATCCATCTATGGGAGACTGAGGCCTCAAAAATTAAAAAATATGTTTAAGAAAAATGTGCAAAATGTGCATGTATATCTTAATTAATTTTCAAAATAAGCCCATATTTTTGGTACTTTATGTATATAAAAATAGAAAAGTACATATCGTTGCTAATAATTTGATTATTTAAATTGGGAGATTCTTTAAAGCGCCCTTCTGTAATGTAATATTCAGTATGACTTAATATTAAAAAAAAAGGATAGACCATAATTATTCAAAACATGCCTGAGATGATGCTTTCAACCTTTCACTGGAGTCTGGTCCTGAACCGCTAAGTAACACACATATAATCTTACAACTTATTTTATTTCCATATTTTGCTTATAAATCTCTCGATTTTGTTATTCTAATTTTGTAAAAAAAATCTAACTACATTCATACCACAACATAATCTTGTTGTAAACCATGGCTCTAATACATGATTTTCAACCATATGCCTTTAGAATAAGGAAAAATATCCGCTAAGCACATGCGATCTAGATATTTGAAAAATACATAAAAGATTATCTACCTAAATAAAACGACTTAAGCACTTTTCTTTCTTATTTGACTTAGACTAACAAAAATATTCTGGAGTTTCTATTTATTATTTTTGTGAACAAAATACGAATATTTTTTTGAGTTAGTGCTTTGATCTTGATCTATTAAATATTTGATGAAAAAATTATACGATTTCCCAATGTTAAATATTTTTAAAGGAATAGTTTTTGGTGTAAATATTTAGTCAAATGACTTAGGTGTATAGTATAGTTTCTATTATGATTCTTCTGCAAAGCTTTTTAAAGGTTAAGTTACTGAACAATATTTTTTTACAACTTTCACTTAGCGCCATCTATTCTCAAACTAAGCGAAGCTTGTATTATAAGCACAAGAAAAATCTATATCTATACTTCTATACTAATATATAAAGCTGAAGAGTTTGTTAGTTTGTTTGAGCGCGCTAATCTCAGGAACTACTGGTCTAAATTAAAAAAAATCTTTTTGTGTTGAATATGAATAGACCATTCATTGAGAAAGGCTTTAGGCTGAAAACCATCACCCTGCGACTAATAGGAGCGCAGATACAATGGAAAATGTGAAAAAAAAAACAGGGCAGGTATAAATCATAACTTATATCTTCTACCCACGGGGACGAAGTCGCGGGCAACAGCTAGTACTACATACATACACACCTAGACGCAGATTAAATGATTGTGTTCAAAACACAAAATTCGTTCTGGGTGGGAATGGGTCCCGGTAGACCAACAGTCCAGTAAAATTCACCAAAATTCTTTACGGCAGCCTTAACATATCATTCACACAAACTGGCAGTGAAACATCAGAATTTTAGTGAAGCATGTTTAGTATTGTTTAAGTAAAAGTAATACGCAATAATAATGAATTATTTTTATTTAATTTATCTGAGACACTCTTACACACTGCACGTATTGTCAACCATATTTTTACAGAGAGAGACATCACATTTGCTTCTCATTTATTACAATGTCAAAACATTTCATTCCCGTCAACATTTAGAAATTAAAAAAATATATATTTTAACATTTTAAAATCACTCTTATTACTTACCTCGTACAGTTCCAACAACCCACGTTTTAATTCTTCGTTCCGAGTAAACAACGGCGTTGTTCCATTTGCTCGCCTGCCGCCTGGTCGAGGCCAATTTATAACCAAAGTACATACATTACGCTCATTATGCACTCCAACCAGCGAACAATACTTAACTGTAATAAACGGTAACAGGGCAACAGAAATATTAAAACGACTATTAGTTCATGTATGTACTTTCATACTATAAACGCAAGAATTACTTATTAAAGCAAAACTAACTGTATACGAAAACTTGTGCACTGAAAATAAACTATAAAATCTTTGAAAAAATACTAATATAGTAAGACTCTTGTCATTATGGGAATTGGCCTGTTTCAAGGCTGATATTATTATACATGTACGGTTAACTATTGATAATGAATGCAACCTATTATGGCTGGGTACAGGTCTCCTCTCATACAAGGTAAGTTTGAGTGTTTGTTATATGATAAGATGGTTAAAAAGAAAAACGTTGAGGGTTCAATATGGACTTGAGAAACACGGGGTGAGGTTTAAATCGTTGGTGGAGGCATTTCTCATATTTTTTTAGAATATTAGCCATTTGTTTTTTTACTTATTTTTTTATTACTTAACGTACAATTACGAAATTATTTCTTTGCTATCAATTTCTCTCGTAAATATAAATCCGAAGAATGGTACACCAAAATATAACCCTACTTCTAACAACTTTGAAACAAGGTTTACAAAACCATTCCAACTATTTACAAAACAATTTTAACAGTCCAACATCTGTTTTAATATTTAAAAATCTCGTGAATTTTTGAGTCGAAAAGGTTCAAAATACATTAACATAACGTATTCAAGTACGTGAGCGGGATTACATTAAGCTTACACTACTCGCTATGTCTGACTTGTATAAATAACGTTTTACACATTTCCCTCCATTATCTAACGTTATGAATGAGGACAGACCTTGGTTTTGAAAACAATTATTGGCCTTATAATTGTTGTATTACAAGACTACTGTGAGTTTCGTCTCCGCGTATTGCCGCATACTGCCGCGAATCGCCGCGCATTGCCGCGTACTGCTGCGAAGGACCGCATATTGCCGCGTATTACGCGAAATTGCCATTCTAAGTCGAGTTTGTTTGCATTTATTATAGATATCATTGTGTTGTCTAGCGGTTTCGAATGTTGTTTTACGAAGAAGTCTTTGTTCTTTGATCAGTAAGTCGAAATTGATAAAGTCTTCAATGTTATAAGTACTTTGTACTGAGCAGTGATCGTTTGAAGATAAAGTTCTGAGTGTTGTTGTTTCTCGTAATTAGGCATTTTAGTATCTTCTTTTGTAAGACTGGAATTATTTTAATGGCTGTTTCAGTCATTTTCATCATGAATACACAAATTTTATTTTGTTTTTCTATTGAAATATATACCTACTCGTAATTAGCCTCAGTTTCTATATTTATTTTTATATAGTAACGTAATGTTTCTATATCATATGATTAGGCTGTAAGTTTATTCTATATGTTGACTAGATATGCAATCTCAATATACATATGTAAGATCTCAATTCAGCTAAATTAATGTCAAGTCCTACTATCTAACTGCAGTCGGGATCCAATTCAATCAGTGCTGAGAGTGAATACAGAGCTCCTATTCATTTGCGACAGGGATAGTGTCAGCCTGTATAGAGAGATATTATCAATGTATAACAGACATTCTCCCACTGTTCGCTGTGTCGGGATCGAATCTGGGACGCATTGAGAAACCGATCTGTGTCCCACTGTGCTTCACTGTGCTCCACTTTTGTTGGTCGCGTTTGAACTTTTGTCTAACATAGAGTATGTTTGATTTTATTGTAATGTTGTGTGGTTGTTTCTGTTATATGAGATAGTTAATTGAAAACTTGTTTCCATGGTTTGGAGAGTATATATGATAGGGTATTTGTTTTGTTAACCTACGTGCTGTATTTACACGTTTTGAATAGGATACCCGTTTCGGATGCAAGTGTTGAAATAAAATGACATTTATGGATATTTTTGTCAAAGTATTTCGTTTTTCGAGTCGAGTCTGGATGAGGCTAGCACAGAACCGTTGAAATTGGCACGAGAAAGTCCATGCCCATGCCCAGCAGTGCGATGGACAAAGGCTGTGGATGATGATGATGATGATGATGTAGTTTTTTGTTTTGGTAGGTTCCTCAATGACATCCACCCCTCGCGAGTAATATCAGAGTCTTACTGAAGCTAAACCGTCTTGCTACGTTTGGTGGCGGACCATGGCAATGCGGTGTCAGTGGTAACTTATTTATACGTAAATTCTCTCATATTAACACACGCAGCTAATAAGACGGCAAGACGTAATTTGAAAAGGTTTTCATAATTGCATGTTCGTGTAAAATAAAATAAAATATTATTTGAAAATTATATCGTTACAAGCCTCGTGTCAGATGATTAAATCAAGATAAAGGCCCCTTTGTAACTGGGTCAAACCAGCCGAACGCTAACAAAAATGGGAATATATTAAATTCTCTTTATCAAACTCCAAATTGAATACGTTTGTCGATAATATCGAATACAATATCTTAAAGAGAATCCCTCGGGGCTGTGTGACGGTTACTTTGTGAAGGAAAAATTAATATTCTTGGTAGTTACTGATGAACGGAGACTGATAGCTTTGTGATGTTTAAGGAGCATATACCAGAACAACGTTTTACAGACTACAATCATATTTTGCACTAGCTGTCTCCCGCGGACCCGCCTGCTACAAAATAAAAATGATCTTACGGGATCATAAAATCGGGATAAAGACTATTCTGTGTATAAATCCTGATTAAAAACTATCTGTGTACCAAGTTTCGTCTTAATCCGTTCAGGGGTTTTTGCGTAAAATAGGTACAACATCCAAAAATACAAACATTCGCGCTACAATATTAGTAGGAGATAATTCTTCTTAAATGCTAGAATATTTAGGAAGCTGCGTAATGTGGCCAATGCGGGTGCAATCTATTTGTTCTTTACTTAGTAGCCAATTTTAATAATGTTTATTTTCTTACAGAAATAAAAAATCCACTACCGTGCTATCAAATAGTCAAAAAAATGTTATTTGAGAATACATGTATAATCTCTTTGATGATTTTATGTAAGAACAGAAACGATTATCCAGTATACTCGTGGTCTCTGTCTATTTAATAAACATGTTTGGTGGATCAATGGTCCATGTTGGAGGTCGTGTGGTTGCGTGTGTGGTACCAGGGTGCCAGACGCGGGCTGGTGATTAAGCCACTTGCGTTTAATTGTTCTAATAAATTCAAAGGGAAGCCCTTTAATTTCCAACGCTCCCTATTATTCCTCCTGATTAAATTCGTTGGGGGCTCGAGACAACTTAACTTGTGATACTTAGGACTTCATTATTCCAAGTTATTTCTTCGACCACTTTGGGTTCCTGGGTAAAATCTCTTATTACGTACTTTAGAACAATTCGTTTTACCGTTACTTCAGATGCACATCTTCCATTATACAATGGAGATTAATACATATTTTTTCTATTGTTCAATTAAGTTGTGTTCGTGGTCACTACTTTAAATCCTTTTTAACCAAATGAACAAATAAATTTCTACCAACCAAGAGCCTTAAGCAATAAAGAACAACTTTAAGATATTACATGTAGTTTTATCATGAAACATTGGAAAAGAATATCCTTGTTTATGTGAAAAGTTCGACTCTTTCACGTAATGGACGGTCCACAAATATTGACTGAGCCAAGAGAAACGGCAACACGATTGAGCACATTAAGGCGACATCCTCCCGACAATAGTTTAACAACAAAAGCTTTCACTTTCGAATGACGTCACGTCGCGAACCTCGTGTGATGGCATTCAAACAATTTATTTTATTCAGAGTCCAAATACTCCAAATAAAAGGGTAAGTTCGTGAAAGCCTTCTTTGTGTGAACGCGTCTGTCGGCCTCGCTTCACGATGATGTAATTTAATTCCAAGGTTTACGGCCTCTGTGCTGTGCTGCGAAGCCTTTGCTCAGGATAACCGTCTTAAGTGGCATGCGTCGGCTTGAGATAATATTTTTATCTTTTAGTGTCGTTAAACTATAATACTAAAGACAAGCACTATTCACTGCCATGAATCTTTAGTAGTTTTTTTGTAATTACTTATAATTAATACTTTATTTTAAAAAATAACATTTTTTGGATATCTGTCTTGACCATTTGATTTTAAACAAACGTATTTTTTATACAGAGACATTTCTAATAAGGTCAAAGGAGGTTTCTCTCTCAGCAGTCTGTACAAAGGAAGGGACTAGAAAGAATTAACATTCTATAAGTTTTTTATAATTTTATGAAAACATAATTTTCAGTTTACTTCCTTATTTGTGAACAACGAATTAATTTACCTATTTTGTACCTTCTAAGGATCCTCATTTCTTCCTGTCCTTTTTATGTAAAACTTTAGCCCGATGGATTTTTGGACAAATATTTCAGTTTTTCCATTAAAGTTTAGACAACAACTACCTGTGTAACACATTTCCTCGACTCATAATCCAGCTCCCTCCCCCCGGATACCGTAACGTATCAGATATCGGCTCCCAACAGGTTATCGGAACCCGGGCATAATTCGCAGCTTCCTTCACCCGGCAGCCCGCAGATTACAATATCAATGTAAATCATGAATTTTGTCGCCCCCCCCCCTTTATCCGGTTCACTCGGAGGATATGGGGGATATAGAGATGTGCGCCCGGGTAAGGTAACAGTCTGGCTATAGCCAGGATTAAAAGGATGCTTATTGTTAAACATGTCGCTCTCAACACTATTATGAATTAATTTTGCGGTTGATTGGTTTACACGAGGCCTTGCTAGTCACTGTTATTTGTTGCTTTCAGTTATTTTGATTGACTAAAATCGTCCAATATTGTCTTTTACAAGGAGCTTGAAGTAGTTACAAAAGTCGTTTATTATTGTATGTTACATGAGATTAATTATTAGAATCCGTCGACAATCTTACATTGTTTAGATATTAGTTTTATGTCCCCAAACGTTCACTTTTGTCGAAAGCTTAAATTTTTGACAGCAAACCTAATATCTTATGCATGACAGTCACAATTTATCATAAAAAATCTGTTGGAGAATTCATTCGTTCATTCTTCGAGAAAAACAAGTAAAAGTTAAGAAAATCCTCGTCCCGAAAATCCCTTGTTTTTTATTTACGTCGCCGCATGCGTCATATTAATATTTTTTGTTCTTGAATGAAATATTACTTTGTCTCACGAGGACGAAGAATTTATCTAAGAAGACATTTACAGCTAATATTACGCATTCACATCAAGAATCCGAGTATTAGTAACCATGTTTATATGTAAGACTTTTGCCAGGATACAACTGTGAACTCAGACTACGGTCTGAAACTAAAATAATGCTAAAATATTGAATACCAATTTTTATAAGAAAAAAATAAGAAATACGCCTCCAATATTTTTTGGTGATCCGTCTAACGAATTATACAGTTCTTTTTTTGTGAAATACCCTATTGAGAAAGAATATTTCAGTTGTGTGTAAGAGACAGCGCACTATGCACGTAGAGCACCGTCTCTCTTTTACAACTTTAAGTATTAATTTAAAGAGTGTTAGTAGACTCCCTGGTAGAAGTTGGAAACTTGTAGAAATTGAACCCATAAATATACTTCTTATGAAAGGTAACGTTGTAAGTTTTCGTTATAAATTGTTCGTACGTGTCGACATTATAATATGTTTTTTGAGGTAGTGCCGAAAGCCAGAAGTTTTTGGAGATTGTTCCCACCACACACTTTTTACAAATTTAAGAGGGTAGGGAATTTGTTATTGATCTTTATGCTGTAGAATCTGAAGGTCAAGGAAATTGGGATTGCTACAAAATAAAAGTATTAGAAGAGAAATCAAAAAGTCCAAGGGTCTTCAAAATTATGTCATGGGCTTAAAAGTTGAGGAAAGTTTGTAAAAATATTAGTGCCAAGGGGTTTATAAATATTTAAAATTGGTCAAACACGATTAGGACTCGCGATAATACAACAAAATATGGTCACCTATCAAATTGATGACCAAAACTGATGAAAACTTCAACCATTTAGATATTATGGTTCATGATGTTGTTACTGAATCCAGACAGACGGAATGAAGTACTGGCAGAAATTTCGTTACCAAAATTTTGTTTTTACTAAATTCCATTACAACAGTCGAAAAATGAAACAGAAACAAAAACATTTTAATATTAAAAAGAGACAATGGTTATTAAAAACAATATATTTGATGAACCACAACGCTTAGTTACAATAAGATCTCTTTACATTAAAACTGGACTTTCCTCCTAATCCCAGGGCTCGTCTGTAACGGATAATGAGCGAGTTTCCTGAACGATGTCTTTTTTCAGCTGCGACTCATCCCCAGACATTACTTACTTCAAATTGATCGTCCCTCCCTCTCTTATTGCCAATGCTTTTTGTAAATTGGAGCGAATCCTGTTTAATTTCATTTGGATAATTAAAATGGAGATCTTCATTTACGGTATTGTTTATGTTTGTTGTTTGGTAATAAAAATGCGAGATACAGTTAATTGTTCAGTTTTTAAGATTCATGTTTTCAGGCTTGGTAAAAAATCACGTCTTCTTAAAAAGGTTTTTATTAAATCATCATTTATCTAAAAATCCAAAATAATGAACATGACTAATAGACAACTCAATAGCAAGTTATATGTACAAATATGGAAAATTTAGATAAGGATTGAGTTCAGGAAAAGGCGAAAAAATTTGTCTATACGTTTTATTATCTAACTAGGGGATTTAATAGGACTTTACTTTTTATACCCAGTCATCATCCATATTGAATACAGCCTATACAGGTACCTACTCAATTTTAATCCTATCCAATAATAAAAACCTCCTCAAACGTGACACTTGGCTCGCCTCCAGCCTCCACAATACACTTTACGGTCCATTAAGAACATCAAATAACTCCGGAACCCGCTGACAAGATAAAACGCACAGCCACTAACATTACAGCACTGCCAACACATAAATATAGTGCTCTGTCCATAAAACAAGTACCAACTTTACGACCTTATGAAATATTTTGCAGTTTGAATTGTGCCGTGTTTGCGAACCTTCTAACTATATTGATTCATAGTATTCCACTTCCAAGCAAAAAGTGACTTTAAACTGTTCACCATACAGTCTAAAACGATTTAGAAATTCAATCAAACTCCCAGCGAAAGACGCGTGCTTGGCATTCAAAATAAAAAGGTTTTAAAAGGCGATTTCTCGTTGTGCCACTTTAAGCTTAAAGCTGTTGTAATAAGGTTTGTATTACGTTGTGATGAGTGATATTATCGGGTTCCGGGGCCGCAAATAGAATGGTGCATGTTTTTCGTTTGTTAACATTGTTTCCTCGTACTGTTTGCGGACTTACGTTTTATTTGAACCGTGTGGTTTGCATTTTAAACGTTTCTTTTAGCTGTTATTTTGTTGCATTTTTAACTTCTGTTCGAGGTTTATTTTGCTGCTATCGTGCAATGAGCTTGTGTTCTCATTTATGTGAACTGAATGCTTTTATTTGCACTCTATTCAAATGAGCGTCTGTTCCATTATTTGTCGGACTTTTGAAACTTTCTTCAGGGAAAAAAGAGTATGAGAGTAGTTGCGGTTTTACTAGGTCTCCCGAAAGAGCTGACCTAGTTAAAAGTGCGCGGTTATTATCCAAGCAGGGGCTGTAGGTCCCGCGCGGGCCCCGGGCGGGCCCCGGCCTGGTCTCCTCGGGGACCGCTGGCCTCGGCTCTGCTCTCCGCGGTATCGTTTTATTTTACTGCTGTTTTATCTTCGAGATTTTAAGGATCGCTACGTTGCTTTATATAATCAGAATTATTACTTTCTTTAAACATTTTTATTCCAAACACTTTTTTGTTCTCATGTATTACGTACCATTTCTTATAAGATAAAGTATAAGAAAAAATGTCGGAAAATAGAAAACATGCAATGCTAATTAAATAGGACACAAAACAAATATACTTAAAATGAGTGATCAAAAACTCAAAATGGAAAAAATATGTTCATTCGGTACCCAATTGGCAAAAACACTTATTGTGGTAGGTTTTTCAAACTACTCGTAGTAGTGAATAATAATATACATGTTTTTGTGAGCTTTGTTAAATTTCAGTCATTTTGTTCCGAAAGAGTTACTGTTTTAATTTGCTATTCATAAATCAGAATTAAAGATTTTTCATTAAGCTCACTAGGTACGTGAAGCTCGACCAAAGCACACATAATAATAATGCAAAACCATTTACCAGAACATAGCGTATCTGTTTGATAAGCTTTCAGGCATAAACAGGTGCATATACATAGGTAGCAAATTATCATAACCCACGAAATTGCAGTGATCCTACCCTCAAACATTTGATGGCTCTACAGGGCCTCTCCAAACCGGTCGGGTTACAAATTAGTTAGATTTAAGATGGGATTTGAAGTCACTTGATAGTATTAGTTACAGCTCTTGGAGTTTCGACGACATATGACAATGGGTCTCTTGCACTAAATAGTCCGGGAGTTAGTTCACGAGTCATCTTAACGTAATGAATTTGTGATTTCCTTTTATATTAGAGATCCTTGTTTAAGAATACGTTAAGTTTGATGGTATAGCTTTGAAAATAACGTTAATTTTTTGGCATAGTGTTTTTTTATATGAATGATTTGTAAGTATAGTAGATAGAATGCCGTTTGGAAAGTTTTTAGATAAAAATCAGGCTTTAAGGAATACTTTTTTGCCTAACCCTGGAACAAAACATTATTCCTATTTACCACAGCTAAGTGAACGTGTTGCAATCAACATTAAATAACAACCAGACTTAATGTAGAGTCAATTCTATCTCATAGAATATTCATACATTAACTACCATTAATGTTTCAATGAGAAACTCGACGCACTCTCTACTTGCCGAACAAATAAAGCACATCTCTACATTCACAATCATTGAAATTGTTTTCTCTTAAAATCGAAAACATGCGAAATTGCAAAGCACTTTCAATACTCGATATCTGTAAAAAGATCAAATAAGCATACGATAAAGAGATGAAAAAAATATGGAAGCGAACGGAAACACGAGAGGAAATCTTGCGGATAGGTATTTCGATTCAAAATTGCATGAAGTATCGTCTGAGGGCGGTGAAGGAAATCAGGTTTTATTGTAATTGTGTTTGGGTGTAGATTCGAATGCGGATGGTTTTCTGATTCAATAAGTTTGAGAGGTAAGGTCAGACGCAGACGGATTGAGTTGTGTGTCGTTAGGCTTTCCGTGGCTCGGCCGCGTTTAACGGTCTCCATTGAAATGAGAATGTTTGCTGTGTAAAGCCTGACTCGCTTCTCTCAAGTGTATTGGAATTAATTCTTACGTGTCTGCTCTGAGATTTTGATAGCTCATTGTAGTACTGCTGTTTTTTTTTTAATAAGAGGGTAAAATCTATATCGTGGAGAGCGGAAAAGGCACCATAGTGTGTATTAGGGTTCCGTAACCAATGGGTAGAAACAGACTTCAGGTCCGTCGTTTTCTAGGTCTATCTCATGAACTGTGATACCTAAATAGTTGAAACTTAAACACACATATGTGTCCGCTGTAACAACAAATAAAGATCAAAGTTAAGTCACGGTTCTTATGGTTATACATTTTTGATTGGTGACTAATGAATTGCTGTGTTTGATTTGTTTTAAATTTATATTTAATTTTAATGGTATAAATAATACTAATTTAATAATGTTATTTTACTTTAATAAAATGAACTATTGTTATAAATAGCTAACAATTCATGGACATAATATCGAAATATTCTGAAGTACCTTTCCAATGGTACTGTCATTGACAGGTAAATTAAAAGTACTTAAGTCATAATTCGCGATCATTTATCAGGCCACCGAGTCAAGCCAATCACAGCCTTTATAGACAAAGCTCTATTGTACAGTCCTCGAGAGCCAATTATCGTCAAATTCCATTATCTTTGTATGAAACAAAGGGAACTCAACTGTAACGCTATTCACGTTACAACACAAGAGGTATTGAGAGAAAGGCAACGTTCACAATTCGACTCTACTAAAAATATGGGATCGACCTTTATTTGATACACATTTAATGTTATCAAAGTAACATATTACGTACTCTTTCTGTCCAATAAATCCCTTCCGATCTCATTACAGTCACGTCGTTTGTTTCGATCGTTTCGTTATACATTGCGTTGCTTGTACCTCTCATGTAAGTTGCATAGAGCTTTAAGACAGTATTGTAAATTGGAATAAGTGATAGGATTTAGAATTTTCATAAATTTAGTAGAACTTAATTTAAAATAATTTATTTCGGTGTATTTATGTTGGAATTTACTTGTAAGTAAATGATGTCTAGAGGTTACCTTGTCATGTGCTACTGAATATTTTGATAACCTCGGCTGTTTTGTTCTCGTTTAATTGGCTGAATAAACTTGATCAAGGTCTAATGTTTAAAGTACTTTGTTGGGTTTGAGTGGTAAAAATTGTAATTGAAATACCTTTAATATGATAACAAGTTTTGATATTTACATAATCATTCGAAAACTTCGTAACAACAAGCACTTCAGTGTTCCTCTCTCCTTTTCTCATTCAGAATCCATCCAACACAAATAGACACTGCATAATTAAATTCGCTTCACATAATTGCGATGCCTTAAAAAAGGCAAAATCTTTACAAAGGGGCAAAATTAAAAAAGGCCAGAGGTAGAGTTCTTTGTGGGTTTCCCAACAGTCCGTGTAATTGCCCACATGCCCACGCTCACGTGTGGGCATTGTCCGAGCAGACCGTAACATGTAACACCTCGTTTTAATTACTGCTATTGTTTCTTGGTCGAGTTAATTATTTAGAGTGTGGTTATGAATGTCGAGTGGGACTGTGAGCTGTCATTGTTAATTGCAGTTGGTAAATGTTGGGGATACAGGGTGTCCTTTATGGTGTTAGCTTTGTGGCCATAACTGTATAGGGCGGCTTAAAGTCTTGGAAATACGGATATTGTTTTTTTTTATTATTTATGTAAAAATATGAGCAGAAATAAAAAAAATACGGAGTTATTGACAAAAAAGGATGCTTAAAATCGCATAAGATATTTTTCTACAACCAGTTTAAAAGATAAAAATACTATATAGCAAGAAAACAATGATAGAAATCATATTTGTTACATGTAATTAATTCTCAAAACCAATTCGCGGTTAGCTACCAGACTCAACATGGACTCACCATTTCAAGTAAAACCTCTAACTTTACGAAACAGAACATAGACAATTGAAAACAGCTTATAAAATGATTATACCTTGAAACATACTGCACTTAAAATAAGAATAAGTAGAGGAGGGAGAGTAGAGCCCCAGCGGTCCTCCGCCCACATTTATTTTGAAAGTATCGTATTAGCGGCGCGTTTAGCTACCCGGATAATTCTACTACCCGGATAATTCCGCTACCCGGGTAATTCTGCACGCGGATAATTTTATTCATCGCCAAATATTTGGATACTACCGGAAAAGCCTCTACAAACATAATTAATGAAAAACTGGCGCAAACGTTGTACACAAATTAAATACATTAAAACCTCGTTTGTTTTGTTTTGTTGACCAGGTTGTTGCCGTCTCATCTGTTCGTTGGTAGAGTGAAAGAGAGAGGTTATTGCAAGAGTTTGATTAAAAGTTATTTTGGTATTATTTAAATATTTTGAATGAATACTCTCGTGAGGCATTATCAGGTTTACAAATAGGCCCCGCGGTCGGTGTTTGAAGGATTGCAACGCATTGCCATACACCGACACAAAAACGCGGATGACGTAGCATGGCGGTTCAGGTTTTGTCAGTAAAAGTCTGACACTACCCATTTCCTCCCCCAAGGGAGTGGGTGTTCATGAGGATTCCCTTGTCTTACAAAAAAAAAGGTTTACAAATAGGCATGATAATTTTGATTAAAATATTGACATTTAAATAAGTGTAGGAAAATGTTATTTAACGTAATCAATAAATAATACAAATTCATTATGAAAACTGCTAAAACTTGGTATGTTTGTTGATTTATGCATTCGCGTAGTTGTAACATATGTTCGTTAAATATTTAACATTAGTGTTAGGACACATGTGAACGATCATAAATTTATATTGTGTCTACACAATCTGGTATTCTAATAAAGTATTGCATTCACTATTCGTGAACGTATTTGAATAAAAACTAATTCAGACCCACGTAGATGACGTAGCACCGTAGCACATGAACATTCTACGGCGCTACGAATCTCGTAGCTCTAACAAGGAATACAGCTTGATTTAAGCCGATTGTCTTGCAGACAACGTTTGCTTTACATCTTACATAACGAGATAACGAATTTACACGTTTGAATTGAATTTACTTTGAGTGTTCAGCTGTCTCACTACAACGTAAAACGCAAACTGGGCTGAAAATACAGTCTTCTATAGTTTTAAATTAAAATTATACTTCAAATTATTCCTCATTTCTAAAACATATTATTTTTAAATGCAAATAATAAATTAATAATCGTAGCAAACTTCCAAACAGCTACGAAACAGTAAAGTTTTCGATTGCACTGCGAAACTTAGCCCCTTAAATTATTTTACTGTGAATTGAGAAGTTCCGAGAATCCAAACTTAATTTAAATATTACTTTATTAAACTAAGTTTTCGCGTACTACTGATGAACAGATATTTAAACAATATTAAATAAAACGTACCTTTTTATAACACCTTTTGACCAAGAAACCCAGCATTATGCGCACTTTGAATTTTACTTCGTATTTCTCAAAAACAATCCAGATAATTTCCACATACACCAATCCACTCCAACAATTACTCCATGTTTTGTCACACACAACATGCATACAAAGAGCCTGTGACGTCACAACACGAAACAGCCTTTGACCCTTCCAATAGAGACATAAACTCGCCAGGAATTCTCAAAAGAAAAATGCTACTCCCAAAAAGGATTATAACAACAATGCTTTTGTAATTAAAATGTACGGAATCCCACCACTATTGCAGCTGCGGAAGCGAGATGCTGAATAGTTTCGGTATATTTTGTCTCGCCTCCACGCCTGTATCATCTTCCTCTAAGTCTTTGTGTTCGGCTCTCAGTTCCGCCGCGAGTACTGTGTGATACTAATTAAATATTTACCTGACTCAAGAGGTGCTCCACAAAGCGCCTTTGTTTAAATTAAAGTTTTTGTAGAGGAAGTTTGGAATATACAAACTCACTTTTGTATCTGACTTTAATGTTACAAATACTTTCCAAATGATAAAATTATTTTTTTTCAAATTGGGCCTTTATTATACGAGTGCCTGAAAAAGAAAGGGTTAGGGTACAAGTATGTGTACGACTTACATAATCCAGTTTTGATTTTTATAATCTATACTTACTAATATATAAAGCTGAAGAGTTTGTTTGTTTGTTTGTTTGAACGCGCTAATCTCAGGAACTACTGGTTCGATTTGAAAAATAATTTTTGTATTGAATAGACCATTTATCGAAGAAGGCTATAGGCTATATAACATCACGCTGCGACTAATAGGAGCGAAGACACCATGGAAAATTTGGAAAAAGTGGGGAAAATTCCAACCACGTGGACGAAGTCGCGGGCAACAGCTAGTATGTAATGTGTGTATATGTTATTATCCCTCTAATCTTACTGTGCCACTCCCTGCTAATATTATAAACGCGAGTTTTTATGTATTGATGTTAGTAACCCTTTAACGCTAATCCACTAAACGTTATCGATACATAGTGATTTCTTAGGTTTACGCGAATGTTAGACATTGAAATGAAACCACTTTTACGGATTTTATCGCGGTTTAATTTTAGATTTTAGTTCCCGACGTTTCGACACCTTTGCAGGTATCATGGTCACAGGCCAGACAAAGGAGTTTCATTACAACGTTATCGTTAATTATAAGAGTAAGAGGGCAGGACAGTCAGTAGTTTCTAAGATTGCTTGTTAACAAACAAATAAGTATTCAATGTTTTATTCAGTCAGACTACGCTCTACACAAACAAAAGGGAAAAAGCCTTTTCAAGTAATTTACAAGTTTTTTCACGGACTGACCTCCAATAGATTAGAAAAACGCTGAAACAAATGAGGCGTAGTTATTTACCGCGCTTTACAAACTGTCCCGCCATAAGTCTTGCAGAGAATGGAGGCAGCCCTAATGAGCTCCGGCGATTTATTACACACACGCACACACACATGCGTGCAGTCGAACACATGTGTACAGGCTGACAAGTAGATCGTGTAAAAATGAACTTGATTAAGTTATATTTTTCATGATATTTTATATTTTTGCAGTATTTATGGACTACACAAAAGCGTTTTTTCTTCTTTTATAAATGCAAAGCATACGGTCGATACTTTGTAAAGGAAATAGCAATACTTAACGCAGTCTACCTCTTAATTGCAAGATCGTAAGTATGAAAACAAAATGAAAACCATTTTAGTTAATTTAATTAAACTGTAACCTAATTAATGCAACTGCCTGTACTTTGCGCGTGTGTGCGTGCTATTGAGTTTGACCTTTAGATAGGGTTGCCACTTTAATGTGTCGGGCACTTTTGTTGGCCATTATTGTATTTAATTGTTATGTATATTACTGCTGTAAAGATCGAGTGGAGATAAACACACTAGGGTTGTCAAAACTGGTTTACTGTTCTTAAGATTAATTTTGTTAATTTGCGTCCGTAATAAGATGTGTCACAATACAATTAACGAATTCAAATTCATGGTCAGTGACCACGGCTTAGTGGGTAAAGCGATGAGCTCGTATAGCGAGGAGTTGCAGTTTCGACTCCTATTAGGGTATTGAAATTTTTACCGTATTACTTGTATCTAATTGTAATTTTCACCGATTTTTTTGTATATCTTTAAAACTAATTTAGTATAGGCAAACAGATAATCTTTAGTAGTCAAAGGCTTAAAACAAATTCTATTGTAGATAGTATATTTAATAATTTTTTTTCCTTTTCAGGTATGTGCTAGCAAGCTTCGATTTTACAGTAAGAACGTTTTATTATCAAGAAAACCCAAAGCTTACAAAAATTTGTATAGGTACGTTCAATGACATACTTAACAATAATAAGTATAAATTTCTATTTTGATAAATAGGAAACGATTAAACTAAATAAAACTTCTAAGAAATTATAATGCAAAATAAAAAAAAAACCGTTTGAAACTCTTTCCTTTACAACAAAGGCAGCAAAACGTTACAAAAGTAAGTTTAAAAAAGATCAAACATCTTAAAAGGAGGAATAATCGTTTGAGTGTAAAGAGGCTGTTAATTAAAATACTTAATAACTCCTTAACCCGGTTCAGAACGGGCAAAGTTTAACGGTTAAATAAAACAGACGAACATCTTTTTATATATTCTCTTAAATAATACTCTCAGAAAATTAGTTATATTTACAAAATAATTCAAAAGAAATTTATAACCGTTCCCTTTAAAATTTTCAATTGAAATAGTTTATAATTTTGTTGAAAAAGTTCACAAGCTGAAATAAATTTGTCTTTTTGAACATTGAGCCAAATACGGCGATATATCGATGTGTAAATATAAACAAGTATTTATGAAGTATGTAATAATTAGATATTGTAGAAAGCCAATGTTACAAGCACCCTCACTTACAAAACAAATAAGACTTATTGTGGTCCTTCCGAGAAACTCCCTTCAGGAGGAATATCCCTACTAATATTATAAATGCGAAAGTAACTCTGTCTGTCTCTTACGCTTTCACGTCTAAATCACTGAACCGATTTTAATGAAATTTGGTACAGAGATAGTGTTGACCTTGAGAAAGAACTTTGAAGACTTTTGAAAAGTTCTCTTGGAAACGCAATATAACCGACCTCGACGCGGGCGAAGCCGCGGGCGAAAAGCTAGTATAGTAATATACCAGGTCTGACAGCGTCGGTATTGAGAAAAGGCGTAAGTAGATGTTTGGCACAGGAAAGTACTGACATATCTACACAAAATCAATTTTTACTACTATAGGTATAAAAACATGGTAAAATCATAGTGTTTGTTCATTTATACTATAGCCTATTAACCCATTTTAATTTAACTTTTTATAGGGAATTCAAATGCAAATGTATAGCCCAAACTGTTCGAATGCAGTACTAAAATATAATAATAGCCTGCAAATATCTTCGCTTCAATTAATGTAGTTTAAGCCACGGGTGCTAATAAAACATATTCAGCCATTACTTACAATAAGATTTACCGTCCCATTCGTTCCATTGCCGTGTATCTACTACGAATAGGTGCAGCTCCTACCTGCAGCGGTACTGAGCCCGCAATGGACGCAAACTATCGCGGTTAAGCGTAAATCTCGCACAACCCGAGTAATTTGTTCTGTACTAACGCTCAGGGTGGAAGGGTGTTGGCGGGTAGAGGGGATGGGGGGGGGGGAGTACGGTTGAAATGTGTTTATGTCTTGCCGTAAAATATTGCTTTCGCTTGAAAAAA
Organism: Trichoplusia ni; assembly: GCF_003590095.1. Lineage (NCBI taxonomy): Eukaryota > Metazoa > Arthropoda > Insecta > Lepidoptera > Noctuidae > Trichoplusia > Trichoplusia ni. The sequence goes on from NC_039484.1 coordinate 15,967,811, forward strand.
GGACTTCTATAAAATAGCGTTCGGTTGTTTTAAAAAGTTGGTTGTAGCGGCGCCCACCCCCGGGGAGGCGGTATATCAGCTGCTGTCCCGTGTTTTGTGTTACGGAGAAGTTTACCGAATAAATGTGAATTGCAATCATTAGATATGGTACCTTATCTCGTAAATTATGATGGTGAAATCCATGAAATACTCGTATATACTAGATTATTGACTGAACCTGCTCGATTTGATATACAAGATTAGCGATGAATTATCTCATATTGTTATATAAGTCGTTGTACTTGTAGCTAATAATTATTAAAGCTACAAATTCCTCTTTACATTTTTCACACATTAGTATAACTTTATATGGGATAAATATAAAAAGGCAAATCTCCGGGTTCATCACAACAACGCCCTAGTTACAACAATATTACTTGTAATAATTAAAAGAATACCAAAGCAAATGGAAAAACACAAGAAACTTTTTTATCAAATAAAGTAACTAGAGCACTTTATAACAGTTTGAACCACCAGTTAAAGTAGAACCACTTACAAAAACAGAAGTTAAGTATACCTAGTCTTGTGATGTAACTTGAACACTGAAGATTCTGGCTCGACAAGCGTGGCGGCGCTCTCGAACGTAATGCATTTCACTTTACGAATCGAAATGTTCAAAATTACAGTTCGACGGATCGGAAAAAGAATGAAACTTGTGAAATGCTTTCAATTCAATAAAATTTCATATTGTTTGATAAAGGTTCCTTTTAAACTGTTATTTTATATTTTAACTAGCTGTAGCCCGCGACTTCGTCCGCGTGGTTAGAAGATATAAGTTCTATACCCTGTTTTTTCCACATTTTCCATTGTATCTTCGCTCGTATTAGTCGCAGCGTGATGGTTTAGCCTTAAACCTTCCTCAATGAATGACCTATTCAACACAAAAATAATTTTTCAAATTGAACCAGTAGTCCCTGAGATTAGCGCGTTCGAACAAACACACGAACTCTTGAGCTTTATATATTAGTATAGATAGATAATACAAATATATGTACGTTCGATTTATTTTTGCAGCTCTACATATTTTTAAGCATTTTCATTTTGATATACCCTTCGGGGTCCCAAAATGGATGAATAATAATAAAAATGTAAAACACTGTGTATAACCTAGGGCTACGAAAAATAATACGTATTTTGTATCTGACCATGCTGAAGGCTGTAGTTAATGTTATGTAAACCCAAATTTCAGATCATAGGTACTGTAAAATAAAATATAAAACTTTGAAAAATCTAATATTAGTTACTTCGATCTCTTTCTATTATAGTTCGTTGAGCATTTTTTTCGACTAAGATCTGGTTGATTCTTTTACGAGTTTATTGTAATTAACATTATGGCGTTTAAATTTTAAACTGAAATAAAATGCCTTAAATTCTATTCCTAACTGGTTTTTTGATCCCAAACCACAAATAACAGATTAGCAAATTACAACCAAAAACGTTTTATATAGTAGGCCTACTTGCAGTCTCTTTCGATTTCAGTTGCGAGGTTGAAATTTTCTTTGGTATTTCTTAATGAGTGTTTTTCAACACAATCCTTTAGTTACTTATTAAAGAAGTAATTAAAAACATAAAATTTCCTATCTATTATTATGCTAAGTGTGAAAACAAATTACTATAACATTACTAAGCAGAGGTAATTAAAAACGTGAGTGATTCAATCGTAGAGCTTCAATTGTTTCTATAGACTATGCCTTTGTCTCGCGTCTAAGTGTGAGTGATTAATGAGAGCCGGCGATGGCTGCGCTCCCTGGTGACAGCTCTCGAAGAACTATTGTATTACTTGTAGTAATAGTACAGCTTGCGGCAAAGAGCGATTAACTTACAATAATATGATTTCTTTCTTGATCGTTGGTTGTTTTTATATTATCATCATATTTCCTATTCGACTACCTTGATAAATCAACAACAATCTTAGTCCTTCTCAATGTTTAATATAAAGTCTGATTTACACTAAATTAGACCAAATCATATGATTCTATCTTGTATTGCTTATTCAGCCAAGATATTTATTATGACTCTTATTAAAAAATTGAGCTGTCGGGTTTTCAGCATAGCTCGATCTAAGCGAAAACCGTTTTTCGATAGTAACCTACATGCATAGTATTATACCTTTAATGTTTTTTGTCTAATATCTCTAAAATTATTGAACGCATACATTCTCTCCGTTCTCAAACTGACCAAACAAAAGAACTCAACCAAGCGATATCCCATCACCCTCAAAAAACCGCAGAAAACATTTTAAACTCGAATTAGGTTAGAAACGAAATCGGCAATCGGTGAAACAATCAGTGATATCCGACGACTATTAGCCGGTGACCGGTCCGGGGGCAGGGGGGGCAGGGACGAGGGGGCAATTAATCTTCGCCAGATGGGGGGTGTGTCGGCAACATGCGAGGTATCGAAGTGTTGTGAGAATCTGTGTACTTACAGAAACGATTTTTGAGCCATGTAGCACTGCACTAATGCATAAAAGCGTATTTTATCTAGCTCCTTTCATATATAAAAAAAGTACCAAAATGGATTAAGTTCTTAACCTTAAATAAGTTTAAATTAAAATTCAAAGAATATCTTGTTGCCAAATGTTTTATATTGTCAATGAATATTTGAATGATGCCTAACACTTGTTACTATATTGTGACGTTTCACTTTAAATATTTGTAAATAATTTGTACGCCAATTGCAGGCGAAACATGTATGGGTCTGATTTCAATTTATCACCTTATGTAACAAAAATATCTCTGCTTTTTTTAAACATATACCCGTGCTACCCACGCTACACAATACACAGGCAGTGTGAGCATTAGCGTGTTCAAAACAATTGCTGCTTTACTTTGTAGGATTACATGCCAGCATCATTTAGATCCGTTCAAACAGTGATATAACACATTAAGCTCTTACTTGCAATATTACTGCGATAAACAAAATAATATCGAATGTAATAACACTCAAATAACAAACACACGATTTATTACTACACAAACATTCAACATTAACGTTTATTGAAGGCCTAAAATTAAATTAATTTTCGCCTCAATTTACATTACATTAATATACTACAGTTTATAACTAAATACAAAATATATCAAGTATATTATAAATGTATATGTTTGTACAGTCAGCAACAAAAACCATAGCTTAACATAGATCTTGAAAACAATCTAAATAAATAACTTAGGTGACTTCTTTGGGAAGCTATTTTAGGGTAAATATTTAGATGATACTTACAAGTAGTGTTGTTTTTAATAGCTAAGCTTCTGGATGGATTCTTAGTTTATTAGTTCCAGAGGTTGCCCATACAACGTTATAGAGTTACAATATTTATATATTATGTTTTTAATATTAGAACTGGCAAATAGAAAATGAAAACTTACTGAACTAATGAAAACATATGTCTTAAAATAATTTTAATCTTTCCTAATTCTTTGTGTTCATTATCGTAAGTTGCTGAGCGTACAATCTTCTGTTACTAGTATATATTATATAAAAAATACCATATATTACCATTTTGGTAGAAAATTATTACCAAATCAGTTGTATTTGATTACGCTTCGTTTGACACGTTGATGACGCATTCACTCAGCCGCGGAACAAATATTTGTATGTCGTGTGTTTAATTACAATACCCGTAATATATTACAATAAATGAGATAACCGAAATGTTAATATTATTAAGGAACCTTTGGAATGCTATTTGGTTGTTATCTCTACTCTAAGGCGATGTTACATGCCTAATTATTTAAGCTGCGTTTTTTGGTACGCGAAAAGAGGGATAAGTTTTTCACCAATACAATCACTAAATTCACGTGACAGAATTCCTCTTAATGTCACTTACAGTGTTACTGCAAAAATGTAGCTTAACGTAGAAAAGCAAGTGCCATAGTGCTCTGGAAAATGGAGGAAATGGTTCACATAACATGTATATAAAAACATTATTATTTTTAATTACATAGTATTCAATAGTTACTTTGGATACTTCATGTCTGTACTCCTATAGAGCGAAGGTTTATGATCCTTGGTAGATGCCCCATCACATTATAGATTAAGGTTCTCAAAAATGCCTTTGCACGTTGGACCTGTGTCCCCGTGCACGCCTTTAAAAAGACCGGGTATCTTCTCATGAAATTAACTAATAATAACAACCACACAATGAAATCATACACAAGTACTGCAGCCTAACTAATTATAGACTATACAGTATGCTCAAAACCTACAAACCTATATTACTGACGGAAATAGCCCATTCAACAAAAACCACTATAACTTGACCTTTCTTTAAACTCCCTTACAACACACCACCAGCGAACTATAAACGGTTATGACCCAGATAACGAGTTATAGGGCCAAGGAACATATAACATATGAATAGGTTTGAATTGTAACAATGAGCCATAAACTGTGCCTGGCCGGTAGCCAGTGGACAAGCTATTATGGAAAGCTGTTAATAATGTGTCAATGCAATGTGAAACTTATGACATTAACATAAAAGAACAGAGTGTATCGGCAAAACATGTGCCGTTATCACCTTTTTCAAAAATATTGTTGTTGTTACCTAAAAGTCTAAGTATACAAGCACGTAACTGAGTCGTGTTGGAATTTAGGTTTGTATTATTGTATTTTTCTTCATTTAGCAAATATAATTTTTGATTAAGTCACGTCAGATGCTTAAAGGAGGCTTGGACTTCCTGAGAAGGTTGAACATCAATTATACAATAAAATAGGTCTCAAATAGTACTGTAATGCACGTTACAAGTATATCTTTGTTGGTTTGCTGAGTTCAGACTAGATGGCGCTGTGTGAAAGTTGTAGAATGTTATTCTCTTCAAAATATAAATGAAAAACCCGCGTTTACATTTGTAAACAGGTCATTTAAACTGAGACAAAATAACTCAATTATTGTAAATGTCTTAATTGGAAAAAGACCAGTTTTCTTTTCCATTCGCTATGGATGTAATAAGAAAACAAATAGAACACAATAAAGTTAATAAAATTAAACCCATTCATGCAAGTATCTGCATTATATTGTTGAGAGAAAATAAATACGGAAAAACGCCGATGAAACCTCCGCGAAACACCCATTTATTACCTTTCACTTCCATTATTGGTACTTTTTCACTCGAAGACTATAATATTCTTGTAGCTCAACATTAAAAAATAAACCTTATTTTTACAGGTACACGGTTGTTTGTTCAAAGTCTTAAAACTCGGGGAAATTGCTGGAGCATTTAAGAGCGCCTTTTAATGTAAATATCTGAGCAATTTGGAAACGCTGTTAATATATATAAATGTGTTTTGTTTGTGTTTCGATAATCGTGTAGTAAGCCATATTCAGTTAGCGGTACATTAGCATAATGGTTTAATAAATTTCGATATATAGTTTCTGATACGCGTTTGTTGGCAAAGTTACGGTACTGTTATTCAAATGTACTGTTGTGAATGTTACTGATGGTCATACATAAATGAGAAAATTCTGTCAGCACATGTGACTCCTAATTAAATAAGATGTATTGAAATGAGCGTCACGAGTTTGCACAACTATGACGTCATGAGTCCGCCTTCTCAAACTCATTTAAAAATTCAGATTTTTTAAATTAAAATCTTCTCTGCTGTCATATTGCTTTGTACACTCTAAAACTACTTCAAAATACTGTTCAAATTAAATAAATTGAACCTAATAAATTTAAAACCTTGCCAACCATTGCCCTTTCAAAATATTTAATTGTAAATTATTCCCTAAATTAATACTGGAAGTCTACAATATTTCGATAGCACACAGTCCTACACACACACACCGGTCAGAACGTAATGAACGAACGTGAATACATTAAAAATAATCCTCATTTACACGCGTAAGCCTCCCAACTAAACGAGGCACTACGTCATGGCTCGGACTGAGCCTATTACACTAAATGGGTTTTGATAATAACCTAAACGACTCTTGTTTGCCAGTTCCAGTATTTTCTGTGTGGCAAAAATTTTAGGTTATGCTGAATACGGTTTTTGAGACTTTGGGTAATGTTTGTTAAATGATAATGGGTATTGTGTTGTTGGTTTAACACGTTCAGTGCCACCAACTCTCCCGGAGAGTCCACGTAAATTTTATTCCAGTGCCGTAGACTCGCCTGGCGAGTTCAATGAGTTTGCTGTTTTTTTCCAAAATGCATGTGTATTTTTTGCTTAAAATAATACTGAAGACCAAATATACCCTAATCTAAAGAATTACGTGGTGGGCCGGGTGTTTAGACCCAGTTTATAATCGAAAGAAAATAAACTATTCTGCAATGCCTTGAACTCGCTAGGCGAGTTCACTAACATAGAATCTCAAACTTTTATTAATGAAACATATATAATTATGGTAGATACTTTTATTTTCATTTTACCAAGTCACATTCACTTGCAAAACAACGGCGGATTGTGTTCTACATCTTGTAGGGCTCGAATTTCGTGTTATTATATAGGCAAAGGAATGGACTACTGGAATACTTCCTTCATATTCAATTCATGTATGTATGTATGTTATGTAATTGGTTTATATTATATTGTGGCAGCGTGCTGCTGGGGAGTTTGTTGCGCCGTTTCTTCATCACAGCTAAAGCACTTAGGAAGCGGTGAAGGGTGGGCGATAGCGCGGGTGCTGTCTTATGTTCTTAATAAATTTCGAACGTATTCAAAATGTAATTTTACTTAAAACATAACAATTTATATATGTTATGATTATTCATAACATATATAAACGTTCTCCGAAACTTCACAATAAAAATTTTAAAACTTTACTGTCTTTTAAACTATATTTAAAAACAACCTGTTTATAAAACAATATTAAATATTCAAAATATAACCTAAGCAATAACCACTATTTATAAGATTGACAGCCACAGCATAAATTACGAAACTAACATACCTTTTCTTTTATCTGCAGTGTTTCTTGCCATTTTTATATGTTAAATTACATCGTATATTAGTTAAACACTTTTTAATTAAACAGGCAACATAGACTGTCACGGCCACAAAAATAACAAAACATTGTTTTTACCCTAACCCAATGCCACTGAACTCGCGTGGCGAGTCGATGCAATTCATGTTGCAGTGCCGGCGACTCGCCTAGCGAGTCCAACGTAAAATGTAGGCGGCATCTGAGTAAACATCGTGAAAATCGTAGTGGTAATGAAAGTGTTAAACAGGCAACGTAGACTGTCACGGCCACAAAAATAACAAAACATTGTTTTTACCCTAACCCAATGCCACTGAACTCGCGTGGCGAGTCGATGCAATTCATGTTGCAGTGCCGGCGACTCGCCTAGCGAGTCCAACGTAAAATGTAGGCGGCATCTGAGTAAACATCGTGAAAATCGTAGTGGTAATGAAAGTGTTAATATGGTATGTTGAAGGTGTCTCTTTAAGATTTGTGTATTAGTCTACTAAAAAACTTGAAGCAAATACTTTCTATTAACAAAATTATTCGAATGATTGTTGTTCTGTTTTTCCTTTATTTCAAAGTACCATTCTTTTCACTTGACTTACAAACGCCATACCCCGATCATAAATCTCCAAAATACGAAATAAGTAAAACGAAACCAGAGAGCATGTTAAAGAAAGTTATCAAAAAGTTCGGAGTCACACCATGAAAACTTTTTGGTAACTGCCACTGTACTAATCCGAGTTCGGTTAAGTTGAGTTACTTTATTTATTTGTCGCTCCCCTCTTTAATAAACTAGCATTTTCTTTCTAATTGACAGCGTCTATCGCTATTAATAATATATCGTAGTGTTTGTTTTTGGGGTCAACAGTTGAACTTATTTTTGTATCCTACCTAAGGTAAGCTTATTAAGTAATGACTTTAACCTCTCGTAATGTTTGAGATCGTGGGTAGAAATGTTTTATTGACGCCCACCTTTTTCAAGACGAAACTGGCTGAGTTATTTTTAGGCCTTAATGTTAACATTAAAAGCAAGTTTTGGATAATTTGTATTGTAAGGCGGATATTAAACACTTTATTTTTCATCTTTTGTTCGTTTCCCCCGATCTTTCATAAATTAAGTTATGGATTTGACATTTTGGCATATTAGAATTTTGTGTAAAAATTATATTCTGGAAAATATTTGCCAAATTTTTCTTAATCTATTTTTATCGATATCATTATTTTCCTAGCCACTGCGTTTCAGGCTTCCCACTCAATATATTATGGCGTCACCTAATACCGTTCTCAATATTCAGGAAGAACGTAGTCTTTGCTGAAAATAGGCTATTTTCCTTAGCAACTGGGTAATGCAGGCGAGATGAGCGTCACGCATACTCCCTGACACTGAGCTAAACTACAAGACTTTAAATATTTACAGCTCTTTAGGTACAAAATATCCTTTCTGGTTGCAATAGCTTTGTTTCTGTTGTGATGCTACGATTTACTAGTTTAATTTATCTTGAAATCTGATAGACCATCGTAAGTTCAGTAATAAGCTGATAATGTTATTGACGCCGTCTAAATATGAGATGTATTCTTTAGTGATCTCTGTTTTAGTTTGAAATTATCAACAACCAATATTAATCACAAAATTAGTTATTCACAGCGTACAGATACCTTATCAAACACACCATTTGAATTTTAAATTAAATAAACACTTCGCGTAGAATTTTATAGTTTACATCAAAACTGAAAATAAATTAAAATATTCATAGAGAAAAGTGAACGTTATACGGATGTGACGCTCACTTACTTTTTAAATTCATCTCACGTGAAAAATAACTGAAAAAGGACTTTTTTTAGATTCGGTGGCAATCCCCATTAATTTTAATTGGGCTCCGATGTTAGCGTACGTAATTTGCTGCAAGTAGGTCGGGGTTCGAAACCAGGGCATTATTAACGGTTAGCAAATTTTGATTTGTTATTTATGTTGTTGTTCATGTTTTGATTTATAGTTTAGTCATTATAACAAGATACTGTTGTAAGAAGGTAATTAAAATAATAAATAATAATTAATAGGTGGCGATTAGAATAACGAAGCTGCTTATAACTTATTCAGCGCTTTGTCAAAGTCAAATTATTTATTTCAATTAGACCAGTATATGACACTTTTAATCGACAAACAATTAAGTCATACAATATTAAAATCTAAAGTGTCAGTCTGTCGGTTAGTCTCCTATTGGAGCTCTCATGGAGAAGAACGAGCAAGAAACTTCATGGTTACTTTTTTTCACTGCCTCACAATAATTATCGGGGTTACATTTTACGTTATTATGGTTTGATACTTTGATTATACATTACCTTACATTCTGCGTCACAGAAAGAAAGCTGAACAGTATATTTCTACTCTTTTCTCCAACCATCCCATTTTTAAGCTATTAAGAAAATCTAACGTCGCGTCACGTCGCTCTAAAGTTTCTAAGCAAGTTCGTAAGTTGTGGTGATTGGCGCTTCCTATCGGTGACTCCGCGGTGATTAGTGGGGATAGTTAGAATAATGCATGATTTATGCGCAGTATGAATTGACAAGTTTAGATTTGGAGAATGATTACACTGATTTGTGGTTGGTTATGTGAAGAATTTCTTCAATGTAATAAAATACTCATTGCCTGTTCATTATTGTAAGCAATCGTTTGATAATAAACAATTTTATATCTTCTAATATATAAAATTCCCGCGTCACGATGTTAGTTACCGCACTCCTCTGACTCCACTCCACTGACTAACCGATTTTTACCAAATTTTATATGCGTATTCAGTAGGTCTGAGAATCGACTAACATCTATTTTTCATACCTCTAAGTGATAAGGGTTGCCCACGATAAAAAAAAACATTTTTTGGACGAAATTGTTTGCTTTTTTATAATGTGGCATTAAAAATACATACAACTAGAAAAAAATGTATTCGGCAAAACAACGTTTGCTGGGTCAACTAGTTGATCTATAAAAGACGGAGTACAAAATGTACAAAGACAGTGTACTACATATAAATTCTTCAGTCGAGGCTCTAAGATAAAAGAAGCTATTAAGAAAGAAGAATTCCTTTAAAGCAATTCAATTTTTCAATATCAATATTCAGTCTAAAAGGTTCCATTTTGTAAAACATAAAACCTATCGATAGGATACATTTATTAACTTCCTTTCAATGCTCGAGTGACTGAGTAATGTTACTAGCGTAGCACTTCCGTAGCTCGCTCGTAGCTACGTAGCCGCTCTACGTAACTTCGTAGGGAATTCACAATGAATTTCCCCATCCCGATTTTATTGAAAGTAGAATCGTTTCTAATTGTATTATAAAGCTACTTAAACAATTATCAATTGAATATCTGAATAAAATTACTATTTATATTTTTTTTTTCATTTTACCCTTGTGAAAGCGTTGATATGAATACTTCCATTTAAAAATATTTTTCCCTTATCTCACGTTGACACCTGAGGCAAATCACAGTAAGTACGAAATCCGCATAATTTTTAAATCTCATACTGGCAATCTAAGAGATCCCTCTGTATAAGGGTCGCATATAATAAGGGTGTTATTTTCCCTCTGGCAACATTTTAACTAATAATTTAAAGCGGCATCCAATTTTCTGCGTCGCCGCCGACTCGTATTTTTTAAGAGTATGCTAAAGTAGTTATTGTTGTGTAGAGGCAGGAAAATAAGTGGAAGGTACGTTTCAAATAAATTGTTTATTTAGAAAAAATAGTAGGTACGATTTCAATGGTAAATTGTAAAAGTAAATTAACATTTAACAATATTTACGGAGTACATGATTACTTCGGTTAGCAATTTTTTTAGCCAATATAAGTTTCAAGATTGTTTTATTTTTAAAATTAATTAAAGAAAACTTTGTGATGATATTAATATAGCACAACCAGCTTCCCAAGCTGCCGCAACTTATCGAGTATTTGTATAATCGAGAACATCTTAGTTTTTAAATTTCATAATTTCTAAGATATAATGAAGCTTGAATTAAAATAGTGGCAACAGAAGAGCCTGACAGAAGACAGTTCGGTTAGTAGTCACGTTAGATTAAGAAGCATTACATTTATTTAATTTGGCACATAAAACAGTTGCATGCTAGATGAAGTACAAGAAAGTCCTTAAAACTAAATGCACATTCAATTCATAGTTCGTTCAAGATTCATTGAGATATAGATTAATTACGGATTAAGATTAAATAAGATTTTTTAAAGAAGAATTTTTTATCTGTGTATTTAAAAGGCATTTTTAATTGTTTCATATTTCATTCATCAGAATGCGTATAATATTTATTGTTTTTCATAATGCGATACGAAATACTTTAGGTATTTACTGTAGTTCTACTGTCGCTGTATACTATTCACATAAACCTCAGCAGCACTAGAATCTGTTTTAGTTTTCAATACTTCCTGCCCTATAGAAAACCATCGCATTTCGGTTTTGGCGTCAACATAAAATTCACGGTAAATAAACTACACAAACCGTTTCGATATGAATGGGTCGCAAACAGCCGTGACAATTTTATAAATAGTGGCTTGTACGGCCGAATAAAATTATATTTAATGCTGAAAAAGGGATCTTTTCAGTTCACACTCCAGCAGGCTTCGCGGCTCACTGATCGTTATGTATAAACCTTGGAGGCTGTACATAAGGTCGTAATAAATAATATTGTAACATTGCGAATTTATGAGGAGCTTAAAATGTCAATACGCTTTCCCTGAAGCTTGTTTCGAAAATGTCTGTCGTTTTATTTCGTTTGATATTTATTTTTTCGTTTAAATAATAGTGTTGTATATTCATATTATGGTTCCTGGGGTGGGAATTAAGGAAATTATTATTTATATGTTGTGTCTCATTAATAATATATTATGTTCTTTATCTCGGTTTAAAATTCGTATGATAATAAAGAACGATTAGGATCGGAGCAGGTCCTACAGACAAACTGAAATAATTAAATTAAAGCTAAATAAATCTTTGACCACGAACACACCATACATTAATAGAGATATTCACTCGCCTCCCTAGGTGCCAATGAGGCACAATGGGCATACCAGGGCGACACCCTCGCGTCCTCACTATTCACATTCTTTGGCTACGATACAATATTCAGACGTCTATAAATTCTCAAACGTACGCCTTAACAATGCAGCCTATGGACGACGTTTTACTTTCATGGAAATTTACGTAAAGACGAATTATTAATGTATTATACTAACTGTCCCGGCGAACTGCGTACCGCCTAACAGTCGATGATTACAGTGGAGACAAAATATTCAGGGTGGATAGCCCTTATCACTTAGGTTTATGAAAAATAGATAGTAGCCGATTCAAATACGCATTAAAATTTGTTAAAAATCTCCGTTTCGGAGGAGTACGGTAACTAACATCGTGACATGGAAATTTTATCTATTAGAAGATTATTCTAACGTGGGCAACACAATATTTTTGTATTCCACAAGCATCCATACTTACAAGCAAAACACGTTTGAAATTAGAAAACAAAATTATTTTCAGAAACTATTCATTAATCATCTCAGCCTATTGCCGTCCACTGCTGAACGTAGGCCAAAGAGCACCAACCATCCCGGTCCTGGGCAGCCCTCATCCATCCGCTGCCAGCCACCTTCTTCAAATCATCGGTCCACCGTGCCGCAGGGCGTCCTACACTACGTTTGCCAAAATTGTGCTGCATAAAGGGGGGATTTTCCGTAGTCACCACGCTTGGCATGTGGGTTGGTGACCGCAGTTCACAGAAACTATTCTAAAAGGGTAAAAATAAAAACGACTCAGTTAATACAAAGTCTTAAAGGTTTAACCTGAGAGTGCGTGCAGGTGCACTTGATACCAGTTTGATGGTTGTTCTTTAATGTTGCTAAAAGTTTACAAAACAATTGCTGCACAATCTTTAGCGGTACATAAATGAGTTCGTAAAACTAAGAGAAATAGTAAAAGCTTAGAGATTTTAACATCGGTTTAATGTTGGACTGTATCATCGGTTTAATGTAAAGTGTTGGGCTTGCTGTGTTTTATTTGGTGTAAGTCTTGGCTGTCTGATAGCTAGATATATAAAAATTAGTTCTCTAGTTTTGTCGACCTCAGTGATTTTTATTAAATTTAATGTAGAAATTATACAATTGTACCCTAGTTTGATAACGAATAGTATTTATTATAAGTACATACTTCGTATATTGTTACCTCCTCATATACACGACTGTCTATGATTGTGTTCCGCGCTACTCCTCAGAATATCTTTCTAAATTGAAAACTGTTTATTCTTACTACAGTTATTTACTTACTTTAACAATTTTAATAACAAATAACTAACTTTAAGAAAAGAAACAATTGTTCGTCACATTACTAAGCGCGACACAGCGCTCCACAACGTCGCTTATCCAACTGTAACCTTAAATTCAGAAAGATAACTTGATAATGCCATCTACAAAGATGTCGCGGCACAAAAAGTACCGCGGCCACTTCATTAGCACCCCGTGACGTCACAATGCGGTGCCATTGTTCGCGTAAGGAATTGCTTGCCGCTTACACGCGGGATCTTTTTGCTGAGCTTCTCTGGATTCCTTTTCCTTTGTAACTTTTTTTTGGGATTCTAGGGTTACGCAGGAGAGTAAAGAAGACCTTTGGTTGGTTTTATCTTATAGCTACGCCAAACCCGACTACTTGCTTGTGTATCTTGGATTTTTTGTAGAGTTTTCTGAAAGGTAATGATAATTTAATAGTAAAATTCGTGTACCTAACGACTTGTTCAATGGCTTCCTTTCTTTCTTTAAATAATAGCGTTATATTATACTAGCTGTTGCCCGCGACTTCGTCCGCGTGGTTAGAAGATATAAGTTATAATTTATACCTGCCTTCTATCTATCTATCTGTCTTCTATCTATCTTGTAGGATTCAGTCAGCGTTTGCAATGTAAGCGCAAAAAATGTGTTTTTTTACGACCTCACATGAGAAACCTCAAAAATTGTAGCCTATGTGTTATTCTGATGTATAAGCTATATTGTGGTAAAGTTTCATTCAAATCCATTCAGTAGACGTGAAAGAGTAACAAACATCCATACTTACAAACTTTCGCCTTTATAATAGTAGTAGGATTACTATATTGCTTCCGAATTGACTGTTTATTTTCTTAATTTATATTTTGATAAATGTACGGAACCCCTGAAATACTTTTATTAAACTTGTGGGGATTGCGTGCGTGGGCAAGATATTACAAGACTTGCTGTAATTTATTAGCGACTCACGGAAATGAAGAGATAATCCATTTTTAGAAAGAACTCGAATCAAAGAATACGCGATTAGATTCTATTCTGGTTTATTTCGCTTTTTACTTATCCACACTAATATTATTAAGCTAGAGTTCTTTTTTAACGAGTTTATTTAAAGAATTACGGTACGGTCAGGTCCACTCTGAAAATTTCTTTCTCCGTCACTAAGAGGCTAAAACTGTAATACGAGGATTACTAATTTAAATTTCTATAAATCCGACTTTACATTTCTAACATTTAGAAGTCACGTGCAACTGCTGTTGCTGATCAAAATACACCAAGAAGGTTTAACTGTTTTTTTCTATCAAAATAAATGGAATACAAATAGTGTTTTATACACTAAAACCTCTGGGGAGTATATGTATACAGAAAACCACTTATTTTCATAAAATTTTATATCCGCGAGCTTTATCTAAAATCTTAGGCCACCTAAATAAGAAAGCTGACCTTCCACAGAATCGCTGAAGTTTCTCCGACTCCGACTCTTATAACTTTGTAACAAGGAACATAAAATGGCGACCATAAAACCGATCATAAACTCTTCGGAGTGACGTCACACGCTAGCTTTATTCGAGCGGTCTGATCGAAATGTTTGTGCAAGTTATATATGAAGAGAGTTATTGACTATACATTGTAGTTAATAGGACAGTTATGCAGTTATATCATGTACGTAGCAAGAGGGACGATGCATAACCGGTGTTTAGATTATTGTGTAGTAATAACTGTAGTACGTTTAACAATATTTGTTCGACTTTAGATTTTATTTGGCAAAATATCTTAAATGAAATGTATATTTTACTAAAGACAATCTTTAAACAAATTCTGCACAGCAAAGATTTTTTTGAGACGCAAACCCTTTTAATTAGAGTTTGGACAGTCCCGCTCCGCTATGTAGATTAATTTAACCATCGCTATTAATTAACCAATAGAAACGGTAGCTTTGTTCATAAAATCAAGAAAATTGCCCTTGTTAGTATTACCCCTGCATGAAAATTATAACAATGTTCAATGTTCAACCATTTTCCTCAACGAAATTAGGGAAAAAGATCAATTTTCCCGAAATATTGGGCTTTAATAAGAACAAAATAAAATGTATTAAACTTTCAACTAACCCTATGTTAATATTTTCTATATTAAAATGGGTGCTAACCTAAAGGGCGTAATAAAAATACTTGTAAAACTTAACCCGGAGAGTTCGGGATCCCAAACTTACCCCAAGTGGTCCCAATTGTTTATAGGATGCTAATTAGCGGTTGACCCCTGTTTACTGGGCTCTGGTGTAGTTTAAGGGTCTGATTAGAGGTGTCTGTAATGAAGTCTTGAGGGCAGTGTCAATAGATTAAAAGTGTCAGGATGTAAGCAGAAGTTCCATACCGTTGAAATATGATTGAGGTTAAAATTTTATTCATATTCAAATACACGATCTTTACAGTTTTCAGAAAGCAAGATTTACTGCTTCCCTGATAGTTTGTCATCGGCGACCATACAGCGTTACGTAACTCTTTCCCTCATATCCACACTATGAAAGTATTTCTAACAGGCCCGCGTAATTCCAAGCGTCTGTTGAACAGCGATACGTTGATCCGGCTGAGCCCAGCTTCCGACGCCCACGCGTGGTAGTGGGCAACCGAGCGGCTAAGCCTAGTACCTACATCTAAAAGGATTAAGCTACAGTTTGCTAGATGTGGCGATCCAGGAAAATGTGTTGAAAGGTGTGTTAGTCTATAGGATAGAATAAATTAAAGAAAAAACAGGTTTTAAAGACATTTTGGGGGGTAGAAAAGAAAGATTTGTAAAAATAATAAAGTCTCGTAATTTTATAATACTTCAAAACAAACTTAAGGCAATTTTAAATTAGTTACACATCTCACTATCTTAGTATTGATATTTTTGTCAAATCACTATAAAGGATTCTCCAAAAAATAATAATGAATGAGAATTGGTTCAACAGCTTTGCGTACCGTTAAAAAGTACTCAAGCAGCCGTAACATACTTTTTGCGTACTTTGTACATTTATGTCCGTTTGATCCGAGCGACAATGTCCACTAAAAGCGTTTCGCTGTCCCGCGCCCGTGTTACTACTCATTTATTACCATTTCACACAACATTGTGCTTTTATATGCTCTGAAATCTGAGAGTAATTGTTACATTATCCAGTTTGATTGATAGTTAGATTTTTAATACTATGAGAATACCAGAAAAGACAAACTGTTATGAATATGAAAAAAAATCATTGTCGCCATAGTGAAACACGAAAATAATAATAAAAACATTAAACAGTAAAAATAATAAGCAACCAACGAAACGGAACATTAAATAATCATTCATTTTTTCCTCAAACAATAATTTGATTAAACGAACCATTACGAAAGAGATTATAACACCTGAACGCCTCGAACAAACAAAATAATCCTTCTTGAAATATCGGAGGAATGCCTAAATCTTTTTGAAGGAATACATAAAAATTCTAAGAAGTTGAAACTGAACTTTTTCCTCAGGCATTTGTTTAAGTTGAAAGTCCTGCGGTGTTAGAGCTCTGGGGACCTACAACCAACTCTTATAGAACAATTGTTACGGCGGTGGAAGCGAGACGGCTCTATACAGCGTAGATATAGCTGTCCCACTCCCACCGTTTTGCGGGTGGAGTTTAGTTGTGTGTTGTGGTAGTCAGGTGGGGCGAGTTTGGCCACTTGCAGCTGCTAACAACAGGGATTTTAAATGTTTTAGAGTTAGATCTCTCGTTTAAAGTACAGTCTGGTTAGAATAAGATTATGGAGGAGTTTTGTTGCAGTGACTATATTGAGTGTAAGTTGTGGTGTGAGTGAAAGTGTTGAAACTAATATATAAGAATACCCTTGTTTTATTTAAACGGCAAGAAATGCCTCTTGGTGAGTGGTCAACGTAATATAGTCTGAACGGCTTGTTGACAACATGGTTGCTTAGTATTTCAGCTGCTTTGTAAGAACATACTGCAACGGAATTTCGTTTTGAAGTTGCCTTTAAGCCTCATCGGTGTCTGTCATTTTAAGGTTTAAAATAATTGGAATAAAATTTACCTAATTACCCAAAACGTTAAATGCCAAAAAAAAAAATTAAAATATAAGGCAAAATCAAATTCATTAAAAGAACAATACAACAACTTTTCTCTTGAATAGTTGAAGATAGATGGACGTAAGATAAGAGAATCTAAAACTACGCGTCGCAGAAAAAAATGTAACGTAGTCACCGCGCCGTCGCGACCGTCCAATAGAAACAATTGAATTCCGCGACGATTCAATCGCGACCAATCGCCTGCCTGCAATCTCAGCTGATTGAAACTCACACCAAGCACGCCAGAATAGAGTTAAGAGGGAGCAAACCTCATTTTATTTTACCTACTCAAGATATCTAGCGGTTCTGTAAGAAATCGTTCACTTGGTTTAAGCTCGTTTTGATGTGATTTAATACGAATTTTTTACCAATTTTCTTCGTAATATGCTTTTAATCCTGGCTTTGAATTTTTACTATAGTTAATCTCATGCAACTATTCGTCAAAATCACTAGACATTGCATAATTGCATATGGCCATTAGTTGAATCAAATAGTACTATCTAACTAATCAAATACAACAGTATTAATTTTTTTTTGGATATGTACAACAAGACACGCTAAATACCTTCCTTTTTTTCCTTAATACTGATTGGCGCATCAGACGTCTCCTACCATAAATGCGTTATTATTATCCTCCATTGTATCTTCTGACATGTTAATAAGCTAACGACAAGATAACAGCTGTATTTAGTTAAACAAACCCCCCTCCCCTAGGTTTGTTTTTTCACAATGGCAGTTTCCTCTCACCGCTATAAGAGAACTCCAAGATGTCGCAACCTGTACATAATATGTCTCTAACTAACACTTCAGTCACGAATATCTTCGAGCCAGAGATCTCAAATAACTCCAGCTTGCCATCAATCTTGCTCATTTCCACACTATCCGTCAACCGATAAATTCCCTCGAAAAACGTCAAATCGGATAGAAAGATAGGAAGCCGCGCAAACAGTTCAATATTATCCGGAATAATCTGGAACATTCCGGAA
This sequence comes from Trichoplusia ni, assembly GCF_003590095.1. Lineage (NCBI taxonomy): Eukaryota > Metazoa > Arthropoda > Insecta > Lepidoptera > Noctuidae > Trichoplusia > Trichoplusia ni. The sequence continues at coordinate 15,986,139 of NC_039484.1, forward strand.
TAGCCGGGATACTAAAATGCTGCTGGTCTCCGTTTTTTCCAGTGACAAAGTCCTTTACTTTGTGGCACCTAAAATGTTTAAAAGCGATTCCTGGTGGCCTCGTGTCATAGATTCATTGCCTGCGATCTGTAAACGCCTACGTAAGCGGGTCTCGGCAGTTTGAACTGGAAGTCACACGAGATATGTGGAAGGTTTAAACTACGGGAATTGTAACTAAACTTTTTCGACTTTTGGCTGGAGTATAACATATATGGTTCTCATTCTTTGACGTAAAGATTTTTATTTCTTATGAATTTTTCTCCAATGGATGTGCAAATGGTAGAAATATATTTCTTTATCAGGTATTGTTCAGTATATGTATATAGGATACATAGTTATGTATGTATCGCCAAAACAAGCAAAATAGCCATAAACTTATACGAAAACGTCATAAAGCGATTTTCGTATTTACGTGCCGTAAACATTTCCCGTATACGTTCATATACGTGGTGTAAATCCCGTAAAACCGTAAACGTTGCATTTGACGCGGTCTTATGTATTCTTATTTATAGTATTGGATTTATATTTTCTTTATTTTATGTTAGGCAGTAGAAGAGTTACCATTCAGGGCACGAATACCGTTTTTTTTTTCAGCCATTACTTTCCCACTGCAGGGCAAAGGCATCCCTTAGACTCTTCCACTCTGTCCGGTCTATTGCTTTTGCCATCCACTGTTTGTGGTACGCATCCAGTTCGTCGCGCCATCTCATTCGAGGCCGTCCTCGTCGCCGTTTTATGTTTGATGGAACCCAGAGAGTACAGACTTTGGCCCAGGAGTTATGGGGCAAGCGACAGGAATACCTTGTGTACACAAAAATATGGAATATAAATTATATGAAGAAATTTTTTATAGGTATTCATTGAGACTTAAATCAAAATTTTGTAGCAATACTAGATTCACCTTGGAAAGCCCGAAATTTTATATCACTGTGATAAATTAAATTCGGCTTTATCATTTTGTGTTCGTTTCGTTTGATTTTCCGAACTCTATATTCTTTTTTTCATACCCTTAAAGGGAGTTTTTAATATTGGATGGGCTCGATTGAATGCTATAGAGAATTTCGTTTTAGCAAGAGTTTTTCTTGCTTCAAGTTTTCTCTAAAAGTTAAGTATGTAATCCCTTCGGCTTTATCCAAGTGTTAACCGGCCGAAAGTTATCCGTTCTGTTTTTCTTTGATGAGTATCAAGACCCTTGTAAACAAGCGACAGTCAACACGGAATATGGCCGCCGTCCGAAAACGTACGCCCTGTGTACTTAGCCGACACATCGAACCGGATTTAACTGGCCAAAACCGGTTATATGCGCACAAATCCGGACGAATCTGCCTCTGAAATTCCTTTTTACTATCTACAATTATCGTTTTGCGGTTCGCTTAATGAAAGTTAAGCGAGTTTCGACTTTATTGCTTTTCAACAAAGAGTGATATAAACGCTCGGAGACGTATGTTGGAAATGGTATATTTATCGATGTGTTATGCGTTATATCATTTTGAAGTTTCCCGTTGATAGGGGTTTATTGTCTGACGATAAAATATTGTGATCCCAGCCTCCAGCCAAAATGGGAATCACTTGATAATAAATAATTTAATTTTGATTTTGTATTTTATTATTTTATGAAATCTTAATACGTGTAGGTCATATTTTGATTATTGCATAACCGTATGAAATTGGATGTCTTTCTTAGAGATGAATATCTTCTTTATGAAGTCGGTTAAACAAGGCTTGACGGATGTAAACACCTTACTGTCTGAGTTTTCCGGTAGCTTCAATAGGAGATTGACCGACAGACTGACACTTTAGATGAAAAGTGCCATAATTATACTGGTCTAAGTGAAATAATGAATTTGAATAATAAGTTAGTAAAATCGTATTAGACACATGTAGGCCAGTTAATGCTGGACCAGTTTGCGATTCAAATCGAAAGTTTTTAAAATGAAATTCTGAAATCGACTTGTGTCGGCGCCGCACTCGTGATCATTCTTTATTTATCTTTTGATTTACAGGATTTTCAAGCAATAAATTGTGTCGGTTACAATGAAATATTTTTATCATGGAGGATTTATTTCCACGATATCGTGTTACTAGGAGAGACAGTTACGTGGGAGCACGGCGTACATAAGTTCCCATTCGATTACATACAATAATCTCTTACGAATCTCCTATTCTCATGTGATTAACAGGCGGTAATAATAGTAAAATAGACGAAGTTGAATATGAAGCTTCACTTATACTTTTTACCTCAAAGATAATTTTAAAAGCCAAAGAAGTACGACGATGGCGAAATTTAAGACACGGTTCTTTAGATACAGAACGTTAAGGTTTATCACTATGGTTACAGAAACTTAAAAACTCTAAACATTACCATAACAACAATATTATCATTCAACCTAGTTTAATTGGGATGACGACAGGTTACAAAAAGTAAAAATCTGTTTAGTACCCAGTGAAGTTGAAAAATATTAGACACGTATTTTTTCCTTTTACTAAAAACTAAATTTGACAAAGACGAACTGCTTTAAAGTTTAGGAGAGAGGGACTTGTGACGTAACAATGCAAAACCTAATCGTGACGTCTCGCTTAAGTTTAACTAATTTTCTTCTCCGGGACAATTAAAAAATACGTATAAACTGAAAAAAAAGTCCCATTATCTTAGCTCAGGAAACCGCAATCTCATTACGAAAAGCCAACCTGTGTACATCTGTACCGTAGTAGCTCTTAAACAAATGCAAATGTGTCCAAATGCCAGGCTCCACGCGGCGCTCCGACATACATATACGACATCAGGGATTTGCTGAGGCGAGACCTTTTTCCTGTTTCGACTGCTTTTCCCTTTTTTATGTCGCTTGAACGTTTTTTCGATATTTTAGGATATACATGTTAAGGTTAAATTCCTGAAACGTGAAACAAGGCAAGTATTTAAGGCTGCTTATTTGCTTAACTTTTGGGTACGTTTAAGTTCAAAAGCAAAAGTTGTTTTATGATTTTTGAATTATCTATACTAATCTATATACTAATATATAAAGCTGAAGAGTTTGTTTGCTTGAACGCGCTAATCTCAGGAACTACTGGTTCGAATTGATAAAATATTTTTGTGTTGAATAGACCAATCATCGAGGAAGGTTTTAGGTTATATACCATCACGCTGCGACTAATAGGAACGAAGATACAATGGAAAATGTGGAAATAACCTAACCACGTGGACGAAGTCGCGGGCAGCAGCTAGTCATAGATAAAAATATAAACAATTTTAATCCATAATGCGTACAAATGCTCATTATCAAAACTGATCTAAGAAATAACCAGCAGATTATCAAAACAACTCTATAGCTGATTTGTTATAATTAGTGGTTCTTAAAAGAACAAGGCTTGGATACATTTAAACATATCAAATGCGACTTCTGAATGTCTTCATTAATTCTATCGCAGATAATTTCCCTTTGACACAGCTCTTACTGTAATTATACGCAACGCTAACACGACCCGAACAGTAGTAATATGATAATGAGGAGCTTTACAAGTGCATGCGGTCATACCGGGAATCCCGAGCATTCGGGTATTCGGGTATAACCGGGTATTACCGGGTATTCGGGTATAGCCGCAGTTTGCGGGCAATCGGACGCGGTATTAACATAATCTTAGCCAAAGTAATATCTTGTTAACAACTACTTGGAATTGTATGAATGTGTGCAGTAAAGGGGAATTAACTCGTATGGCATGTCATGAGGTGGCGTTTGGTTAAATGTATGTAGTGTTTAAATGAACCATCATCATATTATTCGGTTTGATCGAGGGAGACAAAACAGATATTGCAAACGCTATTTATAATTCCAATTCATAGCAAATACGTACATATGTTTTTTTTTTATATTTGCTGCTTAGATTTTTTAAGATTAAGATTAGATAAGAGAAACCTATTCGTATTATTCAACTGTATTTTTTCATAGTTTGACATTCAGAGCGAACCTTAACCGAACCATTTGAGGACTTGTGTCGTGTAAACTACACTATAAACACAATAATAAGACATTTGACTTGAAAAAACTTGAATGTTGTGAACTTAAAAACGTGGGTTATTAGATTTTTAAAATCTATTAATTGTTATGTTCATAATTTTTGTTGTAGTAAATGCGGACAACATCACATACATTGTTCTGAACCCAAAGTAAGTTGCTGAAGCTCTTGTGTTATGGAATTCAGATACAACGAAGGTACCACAAACACCCAGACCCGAGACAATGTAGAAATGTTAATTTTTACATTGACCCGACCGGGGATCGAACCCGGGACCTCAGAGCTAGCGACACCTTGAAACCGGTGCGTACGCCACTCGACCACGGAGGTCGTTGACTATAGAACAACAAGAGCGACATTCCCACAAATGACCACATATTAGCATTCCGCGACTGCCGACAGATGGCGGTAACAATGCGTGTCCGGGCGCGCTGACGTTGTCGCGGGGAACAAAGCGCGGCGCCAGGTGACAAATTGTCGCCGTTACAAGCACCGCGACAAATCATACGCGGGTTATTGGACGAGAGACAACTCATAAATTAGTTGTTGGTATCTGAGTATTAATGTCTGTTTGACCAAAGTTGAGTCCTGTCATAATTCTGTTAGAAAGTCAATATAATATACTTTATTGAACTATGAAATTATATGCACGGGTAGTCTAGGGACATAAGTTCACCACGCTGAACTCGCTGTGAGCGACGTCTCGCAAGTTCGATTCAAGCCTACGATCGTCCGCTTAGATCAAATGTTTGTGTGATCCACGATTACTTTTCCTAAGACTAAGTGAGAAAAATAACAAAATAGTATGTGTCGTAGAAAAAATCGAATCTATTTTATATAAATCCTATTTGCTTTGGAAGCAAACAACCTAAACCTATAAAGTTGAAAGCAACAAACAAAATAAAAACAAAGTTTTACGATAGCGCTGAAAAAGTGCCGCCGAAATGTTTCACTATGATAAATATAAACTGTAGGCGAAGCAATATTTGTGAAATTGTGACAGCTTGTTAGTTCGAACTCGACAGGTCGAAACAAACTAAAAACAGGTTTTAGTTCAACTCAACTGTATTGACTCTATGATACATGCGGCCGTCGCAAAAGTGTTCTAAAATTGTACTAAAATTTATTAGTACCTTCTTGAAATCATTGGACTGTAATTGGTATAGTTTAAAAACAGTGGAATTAAATTCCGATATTATAAAGAAATCTGTAATACATTATTTATAAGTACGAGTATTTGTTCTACTATCTGAAGAGGAAGATATATTTTGCCGTATATATCTGTAAATTAAAAGTTCAAAACCTTAAACAGTGGCCTGCCAAATTCAATTATAGGCTTTTAAAATTATATATGAATACCAAGCTGGAACACAATGAGAAGAACATATATGACACACGAAATATAGTTCCATATCCCTACTATCCCTACTAATATTATAAATGCGAAAGTAACTCTGTCTGTCTGTCTCTGTAACGCTTTCACGTCAAAACCACTGAACTAATTTTAATGAAATTTGGTACAGAGATAGAGTTGACCTTGAGAAAGAATATAGGATAGTTTTTATCCCGGACTTTTGAAGGAAACGCGATATAACCGACATCGACGCGGGCGAAACCGTGGACGAAAAACTAGTTTGTGATAAATCGCATTCCATTTTTTTAATGAATGTAGGTTTATGTCTTATATATTAATATTAGTTATTATATCTATTTGAGTAAAGATCTCATTTTCCTCAGCAGTTGGACACCATTATTCAATTGCCTAACAACCTCTCACTTAGATATACGAGCCGTATCCACTTCTGAACCTACAATAAAACCAAAAGATTAAATTTCAATTGAATTCAATACAGATATAGGTTAGTTTCTCTGAATCCCAACAATAGTAAATCCTTAAATCCTTAGTCAGCACAGATTGTTCGATGTTCCTCAGTCTGCAGGCATTAACAAATTGATCGGATCTGGAGGACGCTCCCTGCCATTATTGATGGTGAAGCTCAATTTCAAGCATTTACTATTCCGAGAGAGGAGTTGTACTGAACCCAATGACCACTGGTGCTAGATTCTGTTGAGGATTTATTGTCGTCATACATTTTAGCTAATGGGAATATTCGACGACTTCCGTGGTAGTCTGGCGAACGCACCGGTTCAAAGTGTCGCTAGCTCTGAGGTCCCGGGTTCGATCCCCGGTCGGGACAATGTAAAAATTCACATTTCTACATTATCTTAGGTCTGTGTGTTTGTGGTACCTTCGTTGTATCTGAATTCCATAACACGAGTGCTTTAGCAACTTACTTTGGGTTCAGAACAATGTATGTGATGTTTTATTCACTTTTGGTTTCTTTGGTTCAAAGTGCTGAGAAACTTTTTCGTTTTACTTTATAGTTGAAGGCTGTATAAGACCTGATAGAAACACATTCTATCTGATGACTTACATCAATTATACTAGCCTTCAACTGTTTTACCAAAGGACTCTCTGCACAGAAAATAAAAAAATGACATAAAACGTTGTGTTAACCACAAAGTGTTAGATGTTTGTTGCTCAAATATTTATTCTCAAATGCAATTCATTTACAACTGAATCCATAGCGACCAACAAACTAAATCCTGACATATGGATGGCAGGCTCACTAACCGAATCACCAAACTTCCCCTAATTGCAACACAAACGCGACAACCACCGTGCGCCAAGCTCCTGCAGCTATCCCACATTGTACACGATGTGAAAGCCGCAGTCGCGCCCGCGATATATTCCTAAATAATTAAATGTTTCCAAAAATCTAATCAAATGTACTTTGTGTTGTATCTACGAACATACTTATTCTACTAATATTACAATATAATAAACGCGAAAGTTTGTATGTATAGGTCTGTTCCTCTTTCACACAAAAACTACCGAATGGATTTGGACGAAACTTGAAACAATATAACCAGAATATAGTGATCCTCAGTGACTGAACAGGGCCCCGATTCTGCTATTTTGCAATGGCTGATAAATGAATGGCAATTGAATTAAATTTGAAATTATATTATATATTGAATTATATTATAATAATTGAAAATTTATTGTATTGACCTTGATTGTACCGTCCCATACTAAATTTCTAATTATTGTGTAGTAAAAATGCTTGAGAATACGAAAAGTGTAGTGTTGAGCTAGTTTTAATTCCTTCATCGGCCATTGAAAATAGCAGAATTTGAGAATTGGGGCCCTGGTTTCATTAATGGCTGTTGTTTTATCTCGGAGGAAGTGGATCGTTATCATTTTATATAAAATAACACTTGAGTCTGGTTCTCGTGAAGAACCATAATATATTTAATGTGGAAAATCATTTTCAATTGCTCCAAAACTTTCTAAGGAATATTTAATGTAGGCTACGACGACGACAGTGTGACGTTTGCAAGGCAGGGAAAGAAAATATATATATGGAGTAATATTTAAGACTAATATAAAACACTAATTATTTGCGAGGTCTGTGATAAAGATAGAAAAAAACAATACATTGTAATGAAAGAAATAAATTGGGGTATTCTACATAAAAATACATGAACAAGCTTAACGAGTGCCTCCAACAGAGAAAATTGCCGGTATCTTATAAATGAGGAGTCACCGTTAGGTCTCACAAATCAAAGGAAGTGAATCTCTTCAAAAATAAAATTTCTCCCGAAAGAATTTACTAGAGGCGGCAATAATTAATGTTCCTAAACTAATATTTTTTATTACATAGGATAAGAATCTTAAAATTCTCAGATATTAAAATCTACTTAAAAACTCAGTAAATAAAAATCAAATCAACAGACTAAACACTATAAAAATATTGAATAGGTAAGCTCACAATTCACAAAAATGAAAAATTACATATATTTTACTAACCTATACTAAATATCTCTATCTCTGCCAAGTAAATGATTAGGTATGTAGATAAGTAATATCCGATTTTGTGCATCGCACGAATAATAAGTTGAAAGTCCAGGCCACGTTAACAAGCGCTGAAACTCTAGCTATCTCCGAGCAAAATGTCGTCTTTTGTTCCAATTTATTATGTCACGTTTTTTACAACAAACCTCTTTATGTTGGTTTATTTAGCTTGACAGTTGTCTCTGGATAAACAAGAATGAAAAACGAAGAAGATAAGAAAATGCCAACAAACTTTTGTTTTTTCCTATTTTTCTTTATTAAACAAAAGACCTAATTAAGCTCTTAGAAACGAAATTATAAAGGACATTTATAACAAAGATTACGATGAAAAATCATCGGAAGAAGAAGCAAATACGATACGGTTCAAAGTTTCCTACAAGTGCGTTTCATATGAAGCATAGCAGTGACATCTGGTAGCGGTATCCACAATAGGGGCTATCATTTTCACCGACAGATGGCTCTGGTTGCCACAGCAGTAAGTAGTAAGTTCGGATATTCGATACTAGATGGCGTTGATAGAGCGTTTAGATTTTGTATGATATGAGATTTAAAATTAAGTTTAATGATTGATTTTGATGTTATATTTCGATAATATTCATTTGAAAAATTACGAGACTTTTACAAGTACAAAACATTTTTAATTCCTTTAGGAAGATGAGCAGGTATCTGTAGTTTTCCAAAATGTTATATATATTTTGTTAGATAAAGGATTTTGAAATATTCATCTTCCACTTATTTTTGACGAAGTCTCCACCTTCAGACCGTAGTTAGGTATTTTTTTGTCTTTCGTTTTACTATTTTCATTTAACCAAGCTATATTGAATACTATTTATGTGTTAAGATTCTCGCTGCCAAGTAGAACAATGGGGCACGTACTATTTACAAGGCAAGAACAGTAAATGCTGAATAGCCAGTGTTGCCATAAACGCGTCGTAATTGTTTATGTTTTTATTATTTTATAACTGTCTTGTATACTTACACTAAGGTGTCCTAGAAATTCTCAAATGTTCTCCAAAACTTAGGTCTGATTTTCTTGAGCATTAGGTAGGGTTCCTTTAGGGGTAAGGAATTATGAATTAATAATAATCCTTAATAATACCCGTTTTTTTATAAGTGGCTTCCGCAATGAGGAGTTTAATCGTGGTTGTTGTGCTACGGGGAATTTCACAAACATTAAAGTCTCATGTAACATGCACAAACATACCCAGAATCAAGATAAGCATTCGTGGATCACACAAACGCTTATCCTACACCAAGATCCAACCCGTGACACATCGTGCTCAGTGGGTTTTTCGTAGTGACCTCAAGCACTCAACGCCAGTACCTTCGGAAAAAGGTTGGAGAGCTAGAGTTAATTATTGCCTCTAAATCAACATTATGCTAGAAACAACGCAGCACTCATTCTGGACTAAAACGTTTCACATAAAGGAACGCGATAAACAATGAAAAATGATCACCGGCACACAACCTGAAACCACCCTTATAACAAACCCCATAAGTACGCAGATTCTTTGCAAAATACTTATAAAACGCTTAGAGCAAACGCGTAAATATTCAAAAGACATCAATCCGCATGCCAGGTGGGAAACAACAATCAATCTCTGATTTTCCTTGACGAAAAATACCTATCTCTTTCTACTGTATATAACATTTATGAGAGGGAGCAGGAGGCTGCGTGATGTAGAAATAATGGAACGTAGTTGAGCGAACAAAGTTTTCTATACATTTTGTTGATTCGTTTGGGAAGTGAACGAGTGTTTTATTTTGAGGTAATTACGAACTTAAGGGTTATTAGGGCATTACGTAATGCCCTACTGTTCCTTCTCACTGAACACGCTTACTTCGGCTGAGGGTTTTTGTTTAAAAACCTTTTTTATCACTTTGGATGATAGCCAAGAAATTTTGAAGCGAATTGAAACGCTTGTGCACTCTAACAGCAGTGCTGTGGCTGGCACAGATAAATTCGGGTGCAATGTTTATATAGCACCATTTTTTTAATCTGTACTATTTCTGAGCTCAGGGAAATCTTTATCGAGTGCCATTCCCCTTTGGGCCAGAAGAGGGGAATCGGACCATTGTCATACAAAAGCCAAAGCAAGCTGTACCTTTCTAATCTCAGCTTACAAAGCAGGCAAACAATTCTCGTCTACCGCAGAACGTGAATTCCTTTTACAAACATTTCCTTTAATCACTTAGGTCCACAGATTTTTTTATATCACAGTATTATGCGATTGAGAGTCAGTCAGTCAGTCAATGAATCGTGAGCGCTGTTCAGAAGTAAACGCATACCACATCAACCACATGGGCTGGTCACATTTCGCTCAGGATAGTGAATCGTGCAAGGATTTGCAGAATTCCTTTGGTCAGTTATGGGACACATTCGGCAACACGATAAAATATATACATACGTCTTACATGTAGCCTTACGTCAGTGCTCCTAAGTCACATCTGTGTCTAGAGTTTAATGAACAAAGCCGCAGAATCCGGCATTCCTTTTACGGCGTGCTCTTACAAATACCAAGTGTTTCAGTACGTGCAAACAATTTACGATGAAATTAAGTCGCTTTATGTAAACTCACGAATACATTGTGTTATTTTGTTGAAAATGTTGTTTTATCTTACTTTTAAGCTTAATAAAATAAGAGTTCCTAGTGAATTAGGAGAACGATGTAACGAATTTGGACAGCATTTGGCAAAGACGGGCAGTGATTCACCAGGCTTGGTTGGTATCAAGTAACAAGCGCGTCCTAACATCTGCGGAAAGAAAAAATCTGTATATTAACCAAAAAAAAACTAAGCCCCTACTTAAATCTGGTTGACATTTAAAATTGTAAAGTTAAAGTTATCAGAACGGCATGAGACAAAATATTCAAGAACCTTCCCAAATTACCGCGACTTAAGACTTCTGATTAATAATTAAATAGATTTATCTTTATGTTAATTAGGTTATTATGTTGAATAAAACTTATGATTTTCAGTAAGTTTACTGAATAATCTTCTCTTTAATTCTCTTCTTCTAAATAAAGTCGTCGTAAATTTTTCGTCGGTTTAGGAATTTAGCTGTGTGGTAAAATTGTCACTCCGAGAATATAAGCTAATTATAGTAAAAAATAATAAAATGGCGACTGAGTCATACTTTTAACACAACGTGCAAAGGACGCATCAGACTTCAGAAACAAAATTGTTCTACAATCGAGATAAAATTACCAAAATATCTGAATTTAAACGAGGACATCATTAATACACCAAATTATAAGATCGGCAAAAAATAAATCCATTTGGAGACTTGGAGTTGGGAGAGCGACCCGTTTTAATATTAAACTTGCCTTATCTATTTTCGCTGCGTTGCAATTTTCAGTTGGCTGACATCTCAGCGTTATTAAGTTTTTTTTTTTTGAAAGTCGTTTAAATTGCGACTAGTTTAAAATGTTAACTTTTTAAACCTCGCAATCTACTTAGTTGGACAACTGAAAATTATACTTTCAGGAATCTGGATTACAGAGAATCCTGTAGTTTTCATTTATTTTAACTTTTACATTAAAACGTTATATTTGTGGAGCAAAGGGAATTAGCCTCTAGGCAAACGTGGCAGTGTATGCGGAGAATTCATGACGTCATAAATAAGAACAAAGAGTTGTGATTATGTAGGTAACTATCACTCCAACCTTTTGTGCGGTAATGGCGGAACTTGGGGCGAGGATTACGATCATGGTGATGGTCTGCATGCGATAAATCCATGTTTTATAATAACGGCAATAATTACGTTTTATCAGATGTTGATGGAATTTATTCCTTCTAGTATGGCATAGTTAGGATCTGTGATCTAGTGAGTATGAGACAGCCGAACACGAACCAGATATTTGTACATAAATAATTATAAGTCAATAAATGTAGTTCCGTATTTGATATAGTAATAGAACGAAAATTCTGTCTTATGACAAACAATTAATATTCAGGAGCAGAGCATTCAAGAATAAAAGTGTCAGCCGTAATCACTAAACTAACACTAAGGTCCGCTACTAAAACAGGTTGTAAATAAGGAGGTTGTACTCTGACTCAGGACCTTTGAGAGGGAGACAACGTCCAGCATTAATATATGTTTTATCATAGATCTTAAAATGAACTCTGTTACGAAAAATAGTACAAAAGTAATACCTTTCAACTAAATTCTAAAGAGATTTTAAATTGAAAATTCGAGTCTTTTTTTTTATTCAAAGGCACTATGAAATGTCCTAAACTATTGTTAGCCCTAAGTTGGGCTGACAATAGTTAACAACTGTTCAAAAGTTGCTCCAGAACTACCAATAGATGGCGTTATCACAAATCGTTTACAACAATGCTCTTTCTATTTCCGTCTTCGTGTGAGGCAGCATTTTTACATTCGCCGATGTCACAGGGTTTCCTATTTATATGCAAATGTGGTGACCCTTTGTTACCAGAGACCTTGTGGAGTAAATTTGATGGTACATTACTTCTATTGGTGATGTTTGCGAAATGTCGATGTTTTTTTTGCTTTATTTGGAATCGTTTTGGAGAAGAATATTGTGTTTGGATTTTTACATAAATAACGGTTAGTTAAAGAGGGAGGATGTGAAGTTTCGCGATTGATATGGTAGGGTTTTTATAACGTATTTTGCAAATATTTGTATCCCCTGAAAAATCTCTAAAGTGATGAAAGTTATACATAAAGCCCAATGAGGTAACAGTAGGTAAATAGTTTTTAAGGAATAGAATTTCAGAAAAAGCCTCATAGAGAATCAATAATAAAAAAAAGTGTGTAAAATGAAAACCAAATTGATAATGCAGTGCAGTCGCAAGTATTAGTAACACAATCAGAACGAGCACAAATATAACAAGAGACATTGATCAACTGAAATCCTCGCAACAAATCCGATGATCCCTAAATTCATT
>NC_039484.1:16000018-16107548 GCF_003590095.1 Trichoplusia ni
ATACACATAGACACACACAAAATATAGACACATACATACATACGTACAAATATATGCGTGTACATACACATACACAGACATACACGCATACGCACATGTACACGCATATATATACACACATATACACACATATACACACATAAACATACAGTACACATATGTACGACTCATATATTTCTAAATAATATAATTTTAATTTACGTTTAAATCTATTTGTGTTTGTTTCATTCCTTATGTCTGCTGGTAGATTCAATGCACCAAGAGTCACCAACTACTTTGGTGACAGAACACTAAATAAGAGACTACCGTATCTATTGAACAATCTGCCAGCAGACATAAGGAATGAAACAAACACAAATAGATTTAAACGTAAATTAAAATTATATTATTTAGAAATATTATGAGTCGTAATCATATGTGTACTGTATATGTTTATGTGTGTATATGTGTGTAATATATATATGCGTGTACATGTGCGTATGCGTGTATGTATGTGTATGTGTATGTACACGCATATATTTGTACGTATGTATGTATGTGTCTATATTTTGTGTGTGTCTATGTGTATGTGGTGCACATGTGTGTGACTGATTTATGTTTTTATTATATATATTTAGTAATAAGTACATTTAAGTAAGATAGTAACTATGTCTAGAGACTCATCGACCCCACAGTCAAACCATTGCAACGGTTTTGTGGGGCTTAGTTAATAAGTTACCTACCTATTTGTTTAAAGATAAATAAATAAATGCACCTAAACTAATATGATGTAACGAAACGCAGTTTAGGGACATAAGTAAAACACGTGATGTTCGTAGAAAGTTGTTAAGGAATATATATCTCAAAATAAAATTTCGCCTGTTTATATACACTGTTTCAAAAACCATTAACCAATGAAAATGCGAGAATATGGGCCAATCGCATCGCACGTAATGTTCGCGTCAAAACCGCGTGGTGTCACTAGCGCCGCGCGCATGCAGCTGCGCGCGCGTCGGCTCGGCGAGTATAAATACGTGCGATGCGACTGAGCTCGTCCTTTCCCTGCGCGGCCGCCGACCGATGAAGACTTCTCCCTCTCCGAGTCTTGCTCGCTCGCGCACGAAGATCGAGTACTGTGGAACGGGTGACAACTGGAGCTCCTCATGCGACGAGTACGAGGGACGCGCGTTGCGCATTTCTGGTTTCTCTCGAGTATCGAGGCGTCTATATATCTGCAGCACGTCCGCCATGTTTCTCTTTAGAGACGTCAATAACATCGGCGGACGTCTGCTGTTGTTTCTTGAGTGGAGGCGTCAATACACTCATGGTGAAACAATAAATAGTGTTACGTTCGATGTGTGTTTCGTGTGGCTACAGTACTCCCCCTCAAGCGAAGCGTACTGCCGGCGGCAGTTTGATGACACGCCCCGAGCGTGTTTTCTTTTCGGCGGGGTGTGACGTCATGCTTGCTTGTGGTATGTGCGTTTTATTTGTAACAGCTGATGAGGTACTTTGCTTGGTTTCCCTGGTAACGGTAACGGTGATGGTATTTGGTACGGTAATCATCGGAGGTAAGGCACTGGTATCTTCTGTGATTACGTATGCAGGCTTCAATCGATCAATAGAAATGCTTGCTTGCCGGCCTGGTAGCTGTATGACGTAAACTTTATCCGTTCGGCTTATTACTCGATACGGAGTCTGAAGTGGTTTTTTTACTGCATCTGTTCTAATAAAGACGTGACTGCACTTTAGTAAATCTTGATGCACGAACACGCTTTTATTATTGCTGTGATTCTTGGTGGGTATTTGCGGCTTGTTTTGTTGAATAATACCGCGCAGCTTGTCAACGTAGGTATAATCCAACATAAGTGCGTCGTTGCTTGCGTTGAAAAATTAGCCAGGTAACCTTAAATTGTAGCCGTAGGTAAGCTCTGCTGCGCTCACGCCGGTGTCTGTGTTTAGGGCGGCGCGCAGTCCTAGCAACACTGTAGGTAACTCGTCGATCCACGTACTTGCGTTCGTGAGTTTCGCGCGCAGTGCAGTTTTGAGGGTTCGGTGCCATCGCTCCACAATACCGTTGCTCTGCGGGTGGTATGGTGTCGTGCGATTCTTCTGTATTCCCAAACGCTTCATTAGGTCTCGAAACAGCTGACTCTCGAACTGACGACCTTGGTCGCTTGTTAGTGTCGTTGGACAGCCAAATCTTGCGATCCAATGTCGGTAAACAATGTCGGCGATTCGATCAGCTGTTATCTCGTCGGTCGGTACTGCTTCGGGCCATTTCGTTGATCGGTCAATCATAGTTACTAGGTACCGATGACCTTGAGATGTTGTAGGTAGCGGTCCAACGATGTCAATGTGTAAGTGTTGAAAACGGTCGCTTGGCGGGAACGACGAGACGTTTGAAAATGTGTGTCGCTGTACTTTACTTTTCTGACAAAGTAGGCACGTACGCGTCCAACAGCTGATATCTGCATTCATTGATGGCCAGAAGTATTTTTGTGCGATGAGCTGCCGAGTTGTGCGCGTACCCGGATGACTGATGTTATGTACACTTTTAAAAACTTCTAGTCTGTATTCTTCTGGTATGTACGGACGTAAGTAAGCAGTAGATGTTTCGCAGTATAGCTCGGTGTTGTGGTTAGGTATAACTACTTTCTTGAGTGCGATATTATGTTGTGATAACAGCTGTTTGATGTTGCTGTCCTTTTCTTGTGCGTTAGCGATGTCTGCGTAGTTGATTGTAGACGGGCATGATATTGTTTCTATGCGGCTGAGTGTGTCGTCGACGATGTTCTGTTTACCGCTCACGTGACGTATGTCTGTGGTAAATTCGCTGATAAACAAAAGTTGCCTCGTTCGCCGTTGTGTTTCGGAGTTGGAGTTAATTTTCGACATTATGTATGTTAGCGGTTTGTGATCGGTGAATACAATAAGGTGTCGTCCTTCAAAGGTTTTACGGAAATGCTTGACTGCCATGTAGATTGCGAGTAATTCGCGATCAAACGTGGAATACTTTTTCTGTGCGTCGGTGAATTTCTTTGAAAAATATCCGAGTGGTTGCCATGTTTCGTTGATGTGTTGTTGTAGTACGGCTCCAGCTGAGTTATCGGATGCGTCGCAGAACAATGCGATCGTGGCGTGGTGCGATGGGTGAGCGAGTAGAGTTGCATTGTTTATGCTGACTTTACACTGCTCGAAAGCTTGCGTTGCGTCGTCGGTCCACGTGATCGGTGTTTTATCTTTTTTCTTGACATTATGTAGGTATGAATTTAATGGTGCTTGCAGGGCTGCGGCGTTCGGTATGTGATCGCGATAGAAATTAATCATACCGAGAAATCTTCGTAGTTCTTCAATGTTAGTCGGCTTTGGGTAATTAGTTATTGCCTCGATTTTATGTTGCGGAGGTTTGATGCCGTCAGCTGACACGGTGTAGCCGAGGAACTGTACTTCCGGTTTGCCTAAGTTGCATTTGGCGGGATTTATCGTGATACCGTTTTCTTCGAGTCGTTTTAGCACTGTGTGGAGGTGGTCACGATGTTCGTCTTCGCATTTTGATGCGAGTAATAAATCGTCGATAAACGGAAATACAAACTCTAATCCTCGTAGTACTTGATGAATGTAGCGTTGGAATGTTTGTCCCGCGTTTTTTAGTCCAGGACACATGCGCGGGAATTCGAATAATCCCATCGGGGTTATTATTGCGGTCTTCTCAACATCTTCTTCGCGAACACTCAATTGTTGGTAGGCACGGTTTAGATCGATAGTAGAGAATATTGTTTTACCTGATAAGTGGTGCGTAAAGTCTCTAATACGTGGTACGGGGTATCGGTCGGGTATTGTGATGGAGTTTAGCCGGCGATAGTCACCACAGACTCTAATATCACCATTCTTCTTAGGTACGATGTGTAGAGGTGATGACCATGGGCTTTTGCTGGGTCTGCATAGTCCTTGTTCAATCATATTTTCGAACTCCTTTTTCACAACTTCGAAACGATGCGGTGGAATCGGTCGTGCACGGCAGTGTACAGGTGGTCCTTGGGTTTCGATGAAATGTTGCACGTTGATGTTGCAGTTCAATTTCATCGAAGTTAGGCGTGTAATTCCTGGATATTGAGCTAGTATGTCGTGGTAAGTCTGTGACTTATCAATGCTGCGTACGGTAGGTACGTTCGATACTCGTAGCGGTGCGTTCACTGTCAAACTCGTGGTTGCGTCAATTAATCTACCATTCCTGAGATCGACGATCAGTTGGTGATGCTCAAGGAAATCAGCTCCCAATATTGGCTTCGAGACGTCGGCAACAATGAATTTCCATTTGTATGGGCGTCGTAGGTTGAAGTCGAGAGATAACGTCTTTTCACCGTAGGTATTTATAATTGTGTTGTTGGCGGCATAAAGTTGAAATGGTAGCGGTGTTGCGATTTGACCCTTTCTTCTCGGTAGCACGGATATATTTGCTCCCGTGTCGACCAAGAATGATAAGTTTGAATTCTTATCAGTGATGTATAGGTGGTGTAATTTTTCGTGAACGCTGGTGTCCGCCTCAGCCAGCATTCGATCTAGTTTCCCGCGTTTTGAGTCTTGAATGAACAGGGCGTCGTGCAACGTCGGGCTTGTTCTTTGAATCGACGATGGTAGTAACAAAATGGTGATGGCGATGTTGATGTTTCGCGCGTTC
Organism: Trichoplusia ni; assembly: GCF_003590095.1. Taxonomy (NCBI): domain Eukaryota; kingdom Metazoa; phylum Arthropoda; class Insecta; order Lepidoptera; family Noctuidae; genus Trichoplusia; species Trichoplusia ni. Next base: position 16,004,679 of record NC_039484.1, read on the forward strand.
TTGACCTTGACGGGTTGCGATGTCTTGACGGATAGCGACTGCGACGGTAATTTGGTTCGTAGTGTGGCGTCGGTCTTGCTTTGAGTTCGGCTATTTCTAGAGAAAGTTTTCGGATTTCATTGATTAGGTACTGTGTGTCTACTTGAGATGAAGGTGTTGGCGGTGGTGGTGTAGCTGACCTCACGGCGGCGACTTCGATCGATGCGATCTGCTCCATCATTTTGTCGGCGAGAAGAGCGAGTTCTTCCAGCGCGGTCTTCGTGCTGAATGATTCGGAGACTGCAAGGACTGACCGAACGTGTGACGGGAGGTGATTTGTCCACATAAGTCGCAGCGTAGTGTCGGGAACCTTATCTCTGGCGAGATTTCGCATGCGGCGAAGTAACTGGCTCGGCTTTTGATCGCCGAGTTCCATCTCTGACAACAGCTTCTGGAATTGCCGATTATCCGACTCTTCGTAGGCAGATATGAGCCTTTCTTTAATGGCGTCGTATTGGTTCGCTTCCGGCGGATTGTAGAGTAGGTCCATGGTTTGCTCGATGTCTTGACGCTCCAGCTGTGCAATGACCATCTGGGCGAGCTGAGCTTGCCCTTTTTTAAGGTCATGCGTCGCGGCTTCAAAACTGATAAACCACAGTCGAGGTCGGTCGCGCCAAAAGGGTGGGATACGCATGGTGAGGGAAATCCCAGCAGCTTCAGCCTTCGTGACGGTGTGTACTGACGAGCGTTCCGTCTGGCAGGGTTGTTCTGGCAGAGACATCTTGATCTTGAAAAATCTTGGTTTCGCGCAGTATTTCTTCTTGACTGAGGTGTGTGTTCGGGCTTCAGGGTTTGAGCTTCGGTGGTCACCACTTTAGGGACATAAGTAAAACACGTGATGTTCGTAGAAAGTTGTTAAGGAATATATATCTCAAAATAAAATTTCGCCTGTTTATATACACTGTTTCAAAAACCATTAACCAATGAAAATGCGAGAATATGGGCCAATCGCATCGCACGTAATGTTCGCGTCAAAACCGCGTGGTGTCGCTAGCGCCGCGCGCATGCAGCTGCGCGCGCGTCGGCTCGGCGAGTATAAATACGTGCGATGCGACTGAGCTCGTCCTTTCCCTGCGCGGCCGCCGACCGATGAAGACTTCTCCCTCTCCGAGTCTTGCTCGCTCGCGCACGAAGATCGAGTACTGTGGAACGGGTGACAACTGGAGCTCCTCATGCGACGAGTACGAGGGACGCGCGTTGCGCATTTCTGGTTTCTCTCGAGTATCGAGGCGTCTATATATCTGCAGCACGTCCGCCATGTTTCTCTTTAGAGACGTCAATAACATCGGCGGACGTCTGCTGTTGTTTCTTGAGTGGAGGCGTCAATACACTCATGGTGAAACAATAAATAGTGTTACGTTCGATGTGTGTTTCGTGTGGCTACAGCAGTTAACAAAACGGATCACTGTGTTCGGGGCTCAGGTAGGTTGTATTGAGTGGACTGTATCTTGGTAAATTACTGTTTTAATCTTCAAGAAGTACAATAGGCATTTTAGTAGTGTAAACATTCATTGGTTGACCGTTGAACGCGAGACGCGAGTCGAACGCGAAGTGAAGCTCGCCGCCGCTGCCCGCCGCGCGCCGGCTGTCTCCCCGCGCCCGCACCTCAGCCGCCGCCATCGCCCGCCGACATGATCACGCGGTTGATGCGTGAACATCCTCCCACCTGTTGACATCTTCGAAGGGAAGAGGGCAAATATTGTTGAACCCTCTTGTGATGACTCCTCTCTTTGTCTTCACGTCTGCCACGCGCGTGACGCCGTCGACACCTGCATAGGTTCGTACTACACGACCTAGTGCCCAAACAAGTGGTGGAAGCGCCTTCTCTCGGATTAGTACGAGTGTTCCTTCTCTGAGCTTTCTATCTGAAGCGACTGACCATTTGGTTTTCTGTTGGAGTAATGAAATATATTCATGAGAGAAACGATGCCAGAAGTGTTGACGAACGTACTCAATCCTTTTGAAGCGGTCTAAGCAGCTGATGGTTTTGTCAGGAACCTGTGAACACGGTATAGACGTGAGTGTTCGTCCAATTAAGAAATGGGAAGGAGTGAGGACAGATAAATCAGATGGGTCACAGGACAAGGGAGTTAGAGGACGGGAATTGAGAACAGCCTCTATTTGACACAAACAGGTTGCCAGTTCTTCGTAAGTAAAGTGAGTGACACTTAGTAACTTTCTTAAATGGTTTTTGGTGGACTTAACGGCAGCTTCAGCCATGCCGTTAAAGTGGGGGGAATAAGGAGGAGCAAAAACAAATTTAATGCCCTGCTCTGCCATTTCCGATGCAACCCCAGAGTCAGTGATGATTCGTTTTAAGTCATTATCAGCCCCCAACAAAGTTCGTGCCGTTATCTGATAGTATGCTTTGAGGTTTACCACGGCGAGACGTGAAACGATTCAGAGCTGCAATAAAGCCTTCTTTCGTAAGGTCGGTGACGAGCTCCAAATGGACCGCCTTTGTTGCATGACAAACGAAGATGCATAAATAGGACTTTGTAAGCTTACAACCGCGACCTTTCCGGTCAGCTATCAGCACTGGACCAGCATAGTCAACACTAGAGTTAAAAAATGGAAATTCAATATTGGTTCTGGTGCATGGAAGTTGACCCATCATTGGTTGTATGTTTTGACACTTATACCTAAAACATTTTAAACATTTTCTGACAACAGTTTTTGCAAGATTTCTGCCGCCTAAAGGCCAATACTTAAGTCGCATATTTGCCAATAACAATTGTGGACCAGCGTGGAGCAACCTTTTATGTTGCATTTGGAATAGTATTCTAGTAAGATGATGTTTACTACAAAGTAAGATCGGATACTTTGTATTATAATCGTATGGCGAATTATCAAGCCTGCCTCCTACGCGTATAATTCCCTTTGTATCTACAAATGGTGTCAATGAAATTAGACGATTTTTATGAGGCAGTGTTTTTCCGGACTTCAAAATATTGCACTCTATTGGAAACATCTCTGCTTGCGCACTAAGTAGTAAACATGTTAAAGCTTTATCTAATTCATCAGTGGAAAGCGAACCTTGCAGTTTACGATTAGATTTTTTTAAATTATGAATGAATCTATAGATGTAGGCAATGATTCTTTGAAGACGATTGAAATTAGAATTATTTTGAATTAATGACTGAATTATTGAATTGTTAGATGATTGATTAAAATCAATAAGAATGTCACTTTTATCAGTAAAATTACACACTACTTCAGGAAGATTTTGGTTCACGCTATTACAGGGTATAATAGGCCAGCTACTTTCGCAGCTGTGTAAGAAACTAGGGCCCGTCTGCCATAACGAGCATGCACCGATGGAATCGGCCCTCGCCCCGCGAGAAACAAGGTCAGCCGGATTGTCCAGCGATGGTACATACCTCCACCTATCACCAGCAGTGCTTTCCTGAATTTCGGCGACTCGATTACGTACAAAAGGTTTTAGTTGATTTGGTAATATGTTGAGCCACCCCAACACAATCATCGAGTCGCTCCAAAAGAATCGCTTATCTATGGGCATAGTCAAGGATTCCATTACAGTAGTACACAGTCTTGCACCCAGTAGCGCAGCACAAAGCTCAAGGCGCGGAATAGTAACGGTTTTTATAGGTGCTATACGATTTTTGGACACCAAAAGTTGTACATTTACTGATCCATCACTACATACTGATCTAACATATACGCATGCGCCATACGCTTTTTCTGACGCGTCGCAGAAAATATGCAATTCATGTTCTACCGCTAGGTTGCAGCAGACCCATCGTGGAATATTTAAGCTGTTTAGAATAGGAAGTGTGCGAACAAAGGTAGACCACATTTCGGCTATCTCAGACGAGACTTCATCGTCCCATTCGGACTGTTCAACCCATAGTCGCTGCATTATTAACTTCGCTTCAACAATACAAGGGCCAACCAGTCCTAGCGGGTCGAACACCTGACTAATCACAGAAAGAATGTGTCGCTTTGTAATTTTTTCCTTTGCGGAAATATTAATTGAGAAGGATAATGTGTCAGTGTTAGAAAACCAGTGCAGACCCAGAGTTTTATTCGATGACTGGGAGTTACTGGACAAGTCTAATGAACCAGATTTGCCTGAGTTCCCAGCTATTTCTTCGAGAATTTCTGGACTATTAGATCGCCACTTACGCAGAAAAAAATGAGCAGATGAGAGAATTGAATTAATTTCTTTCACTAGATCTATAGTTTCTGATATAGTCGACCCCCCTCCTAAATAATCGTCTACATAAAAATCCCGTGCAATTGCAGACCTCACGTTGTTTGTGGTAGCCTCATCCGCAAGACTCACCAGACACTTCGTTGCTAGATAAGGTGCAGATGATGTTCCATATGTGACCGTATTTAATCTGTACGTTTTTAATGGTTCTTTGGGATCTTTTCTAAAAATAATTTGCAGTAATGATCGTTGTGAATGAGTCAGTTCGACACAACGATACATTTTTTCGATATCGCCCGTAACAACATATTTATGTTGCCGAAATCTTAACAATATTGAAAATAAATCATCCTGTACCTTAGGCCCTACCATTAGAATATCGTTAAGTGATACTTTAGAAGACGTAGTGGCAGATGCGTCAAATACAGCTCTCAGCTTCGTTGTCGTGCTGGATTCACGAATTACTCCATGATGAGGGATGAAGTATTCGATGCAGTCGTTTGAATGCGGCCTTGAGTTATTATAATAATAATAATAATAATCATTTATTTGCCAGTAAAATTGTATCATACATCTCCTTATTTGCTAACAATTAACAATAGTAGTTAACAATTTAAAAATAAAGGAAATTTTGCTTGCGGTCTCCACACTAGGTCGGGCCTGTCTCGAGGAGACCTTGGAATCTCACAATTACAGCTATTTCTTAGGAATTCCGGTTCGATACGTAATGATTAAGTTATTTAAATTCTAAACAGGAAGTAAAAATTCAGAAAAATAAAAAGCTAGCGTAAAATGAAAATAAACAAGGATATCCAACCACTGGTAAGAAAATTATAAGGAATTTTAAATATGTATCCATGCAATGTGTATGTGTATCTGAGGATGTAAATGTATGTGTGTGTATGAGTAAGGATATGTTTTGTGTTGTGTGTGTGGGAGTGTGTGTTGTGCAGGTGTGTGTGTGTGTGTGTGTGTGTGTGTGTTTGTAGGTGCGTGTATGTGGGTGTGATATTATGCTAGCACTCTAACAAATAATTCGGATTCGGAATAGGATTGGGTAAGTAACCATTTCCGAACTAATTGTTTTAATTGATTAATTCTACACCGTTTAATGTCACGTATTTTAGCTACTTTATTATATATAAATTGAAGCATAAATTCTTGCATATGCCGGGCGAAACTAGTTTTTACTTTAACTGTTGGACATCTGAAAACTCGTCGTTTGATTAATTGTGGATATACTGAAGACTGAAGAATAATTTTATGGCTTTTTAAGACTATTTTAAGGATGTAAAGCTGGCGGACGTTTAGCACAGACGCTTCATGGTATAAACTAACAGTAGGATATTCGAACGGTTTTTTATACATGACTTTTAGTACAGAGCGTTGGGCACGTTCTATTTGTATCATGGATGTGGTGCCCACTCCACCCCAAACAGCAATACAGTAACAGATAACTGATTCACATAACGAAACATACACGAGGTGTAGGATTTTTTTGTTGGCCGAATTACGCAACTGCTTCATTATGTGAACCAGCCCTCTGACACGCCTAGATACCAGGTCAATATGGGGTTTAAATGAAAGTCGCTGGTCAATTATAACTCTTAGATACTTCAGACATTTCACGTTTTTAATATCATCGCAGGAACAGGTATCTAGGTTACAATTTGAAGAATGGATTTTAAGTTTGGAACTATTGTTTGATGCTGATGCAAGCGTTTTGTGAAAACAGATGTAGTTAGTTTTTTTAATATTCAACGAGAGCAGATTCAAGTCCAGCCAAATTTTAATGTTAGATAAACTTCTTTGCGCAGTTTCGTATACTGAAGTCCATGTTTTATTTCGGAAAATTACCACTGTATCATCTGCATAACAAATGACTTCTGCATTTTGGTTAAGTACACAGTGAATGTCATTCATATAGATAATGAACAGAGTCGGGCCAAGGACACTACCCTGTGGGACTCCGAATTCTACATGTTTTTGATTACTGACGTAATCCTCCACCTTTACACTTTGTCGTCTGTCTGTCAGGTAGGTCTCAAACCATTTTAGTGGCAAACCCCTTATACCTATCGTCTCTAGCTTTTTTAGTAGTATGGGTATGGCAACGGTATCAAATGCTTTTGCCAGATCCAGGAATACACCTATACACTTTTCATTATTGTCCAGGTGGGATGTTACAAGATTGGTAAGTAGACTAACTGCATCTTCGGTGGATTTGCCTTGCCTGAAGCCAAACTGTTTATCGGACAATAGCTTATTAATTTCAAGATAGGAGGTAAGACGTTTGTTTATAATCTTTTCAAGGATTTTGGAAAATATTCCCAGTAGTGATATTGGTCTATAGTTCGCAGGGTCTTGTTTCGAACCATTTTTATATATTGGTGTAACCAGAGCTTCTTTCCATTTGTCAGGGAATGTTCCCGTACTTATACTAAGATTAAAAATATGGGTTAAGGGGTTTATTATTTCACTTCTAATTTCTTTAATAAGTTTTGGTGTAAAGCCATCAATCCCTGGGGCGCTGTCAATTTTAAGATTTAAGATTACTTTATTTACTTCTATAGCGTCAGTAGGGTGCAAGAAGAAGTTAATGCTCGCTGGCTCACCGAGTTTTAATTTGGGAATTAATGATGCCTGCGTTTCTTTAATTTCAGAAAGAATATTGCAGGCCAGATCTTTACCGATAGAGGAGAAGTATTTATTGCAGCTGTTAATTGCATCTTGTTCGGTGGGCTTTGATTTTAGAAGATCTAAAGCGTTATTTTTATTGTTTGGGTTTTCACTGATATTTTTAATGGTTTTCCATAACTCTTTGGTATTGTGAGCACTGTCTTCAAGTTTTTGACTGTCGTAGTTAGCTTTTAGAGTATGTACAAGATTGGTGAAAAAGTTACTGTATTGTGTAAATAATTTTCTTTGTTTGGTCATTCGGATGTTTCCTTAAATCCAGATGAAGTTTATCTCGATGATTCATACATCTGATAAGTCCAGGTGTAATCCACGGCTTACAAATATATTTAGAGCGGCTAATTTTCTTCACAACGGTGTGTTTTTTAACTGCAGTGTTTAATATTGTGTAAAATTCATTAACAGCCACGTTTACATCTGGTGCAGCCTCTACCCCACTCCAGTCACAATTTTTAAGTTCTTCTAGTAAATCGGGTATATTTGTTTTATTGACAGTGCGGTGTTGACTTTTTTTACGCGACGGTGTATGCATATTATAACCCATCATTACCATGCAATGATCCGTGATGTCAGTATCGCACACAAGACCCATAATTGACTGATTTCTGGATTTAAGGAATATATGATCCAGGCAAGAGCCTAGTCTGGTTGGTTTGGAGATGACCGGTTTCAATCCATGTTCACACATAAGGCACGTATATTCAGAACAAGTGGTGTCCGACGTGGATAAAATATTTATGTTTATATCTCCGGTAACTATGATTGTTGGGTATCTGTTTACTGAGGTAAGTACTTTATCAAGAGAAGTGAAGAAGTTATCCAGTTGTTTGTACGAAGGAGAGCGATAGATGGCGATTAGCGATATATGGTTGGATAATTCTATTAATAGTGATTCAGCGTCCAGGATTGCAGGCTCTGAAACAGTTGCATTCCAACAGTCTTTGATGTAAGTAACGACACCACCACACTGGTTGAGGTTATTCTGCGTAGAGTATGAGGTATAACCCTGGATCTGGCCAATAACTGGGCTACTCGCTAGCCAGCATTCGGTTAAAACGATGACATCATATGCGATGTTGAGACGTTTAAGTGCAATGCAAAAGGTGTTGAAGTTGTGCTGTATACTGCGAATGTTAAAAGTCAACATCTTAAGGCTATAATTGGAAGTCAAAACTTTCCGGCAGTTTTCAATTCTATCTAATTCCTGACACTCTATTTCAATACTATTGTCTATTTGATTACATAGTAAATGAGTCATCTAAATTTTCTTTAATAATAGAGAGAGTTTATTATATCTGATATTAATTTTTGTGTCAGGAACTTGGTAAATAATAAAAGTGATTATAGTTTTAGACTTTATAGCCTTAAGGAAAAAATTAAATGAGTAACAGTTATTCAGTAAGAACGACCAATCATCCTTTGATAATAATTTATCATTGATGCCAGCATCTTTATAGGTATGTGTTATAGTGTGTGTGTTAGTGTGTGTGTGTACAAACGGGACGTGTAAGTCGAGTGCTTTTGGTGAATAAGTGAATGGTAAATACAGGAAAACAAAACAATTGTCATAAATGAGTCTACAAAAACAAAAACATAAAAAGATAAGAAACAGCAAATTTATACTAGACCGCAGAGGCTTCCGCAGTTTGAGGGGGGCCGACTTTTTCATCCAGATCAATCGGTGTCCGGATGGGGATAGATGCCTGCTTCTCCGCTTTGCGTACGTAAATAGTTCCGTTTCGTACCCAGCAGAAGCGAAACTTATAAATCTCTGCTCGCAACCGTACTTCACGAAATAATGTCCTGTTAGTCTTTGTCAGCCGTTCGTTAATGTATATCTTAGAGGATGTTCCTTTAACAATGTCGTCCGAGGTAAGCGGACGTCTCTCTTTGGCAGCTTTTAAAACATCAATACGTTTGGCACGGCGCGTGAGCCTTAGGACAATGGGCCTTGGTTTGTCCGCTGGATTAGTGCGTTTTTGGCCTATGCGATAGACTTCGTCTATGTCCAGATCATTTAGTTGCACGCCGATTTTATTTGCAGTTAACATAGTGATGTGACAAAGGTTTTCATTGTTTTCTTCTGGGATTCCAATAATTTCGAGCTCCGTTTTCATGGTTTCTTGCTCTGAAAGATTTAGTTTATGTTCTAGTTGCAATATTGAACTTTTTAGCAAAATAATTTCTTCGTCCTTCGCACACATTTTTTTCTCAAAATCTTCAAGCTTCTGGTTTAGTGCATCAGAGAAATTGGACAACTTCAATCCAATGTCAGTGTTTTGCTGTTTAAGGTCACTGACCTCTTGTCGTAGTAGCCGTATTTCCGATAAAAGAAGAGAAGTGTCTGTGGTAGTGGATTCTTGTTCTGTAGTTTTTACTCGACTACCACGTTTCATGTTTACGTTTTCGCAATTGTTGCTTAGCATGGTCTTAATAGGTGGCTGGCTAGCAATTCCTACTGAGAAACGTGAGTTGTCGCTTTTGGGTAGCGAGCACAGACAACTTGGACAGTTCCAGCTTTCTTTGTGTTCTGGCTTGTAATTTTTAAAACTTTGTACTGGAATGTTGAGGCAGACAAGATCATAGTACTTTTTACAACTCGAACACTTCATGTATTGGTCGGTAGAGCAAATTTCAGATTCACATCCACTGCAAGTCAAATCCATGATAAAAATCCTTCCACCCGTCTAGCGCACTGCTGACTCTCAAAAAATGTAAACAAAGCGCGATAGTATTACGATTGGCGCGGCCGTTGCAGTCGTCGTCGCCGCGATGCACCGTACAGGGCGCGCGGGTGCGCGGGTGCGGGGCGGGGAGGTGCGTTGCGGGTGAAGCGGTGAGGAAGCGACCGAGCGGCGAGTGCCCGGCGGTCGGTAAATTATTAATATTGAAATGTTTTTGTTTATATCTCGGTAGTCCGTTGATAGTTTTGAATAGTATTTGGACACTTATTAGATTTATCACTGTTCTACAAACACTGTGAGTTTTAGCACTAAGTAGTTACTTTAAACTGAGTTTTGGAAATAAAATTACGGAGCAAATTGTAAATGAACTGACGCGCAATGCGTATCGAACGCGACTCCCATATGATATCCCAACTTCACTCATATGACCAAGGCTTTCGTACTCATTCATAAATTCGATATATCTGGTCTTGAATTCTGGTTCCCGTTGAAAGCGTCGTTCTAACGACAGAAAACGGTGTTTTGCCCTATTGTACGAGTCGCCTAATACGCTTGGATCACTTTTCAAAGGCATAGTAACAATAAATTTGCCACTGTCATTACGAATAGTTTTTTCTTTGAAACTTAATTCACACTCCCGTTCCTCTTGAGACAGAGCGTGCTTAGAAGAGATGGAGTCCAGCTCCCAAAACCTTGTTAAATCAGGTTGTTCGGTTAAGTGGGTAAAATTACACAAATGTGAGCCATTTTTTAAAGACGAACGAAGCCGACAAACTGGACCAGACACTATCCAACCAAATTTGGTTTCATATAGCTTAGGCATGCGCTTGCCTAAATCTATCGAAGCTGTGCCTATAACACTCCAAAAGATTTCTGCGCCTACTAAAATGTCAATGACGGCAGGAACATTAAATGTAGGGTCAGCTAATCGAAGGCTTGACGGCATAGGAATGTTCTTCGTATCGACATGAGAGGCTGGCAAACGCTTAGTAATCTCAGGCAAAATTAGGCAGTCCAAATTAATCCTATAGTCACCATTATAAGATTCAATGTTTAGATTGCAAGACTGTGTACTGTAGGAAGATTGCTGGTTGATACCTGTGACAGTGGAGGTAGTCTTACGCCGTAACAAACCCAGCTTGGTGCAGAGGCTCTCTGTCATAAAGTTGGCGGTGCTGCCGTTGTCGAGCAGGATTCGAGCGTTGACTTTCTCGCCGTTGTTGCTCACCGCTTTTACTATAGCTGTGGACAGCAATACATTGGTTGTACTAGTAAGGTGTGTAGTATCAGATGATAAGACGATACTGTTTGTAGTATCGATTGGCAAGGCGATACTATTTGACGCTGAAGGCATTGGGTCTTGATGAGGCTGCTCAGTCGGTTCAACATGTAACAGAGTATTATGCCTGGATTTGCAATATTTACAACCAGCTAATCGACATTTCTTAGTGATGTGACTCGAGCGCAAACAATTTAGACAAACACGTAGTTCCTTAGCCTTTTGTATTCGTGTTTCAGTAGGTAAGCTTTTAAATAAATCACATGTATATAAGAGATGATCGTTAGAACATAATGGACATTTTAATTTGTTTTGTAAATTATTAATATGTGCCTTGCTGTTTTCTAACTTGTTGTTCATAATTTCTATGTGGGTATTCTGATTCTCTTTGGTACTTGCAATAATAAAAGATTTTTGTTTATTGTTGACACTAGTGCTAGATTTATTTTGATTTACCTCTAATGTTTCTAAGAGATCAGCCCTCCCATTAATAAATGAAATTAGTTTTGTTAATGTAGGAGATTCAGACAATGTATTGCGGTACTCTTCCCATTTTCGGTTTGTATTTACATCCAACTTTCTAGACATCATAAATACTATAAGAGTATCCCAATACTCTGTCGGCTCCTTTAAAGTCTTAAGTGCACGTAGATTTTTATTTATGACATCGATCAGACGTCGCAAAGAAGCTGATGATTCCTTAGTTATAGATTGTAAATCGAATAGAGCCTGCACATGATTATTAATTAAAAGGCGATTGTTATTGTAACGATCACACAGTAAGTCCCAAGCAATCACATAATTTTCATTCTTAAAAACAATATTCTTAATTACTTCCGCCGCCCGTCCCTTAAGAGATGCCCGAAGGTAATGAAACTTATTTATTCCATCGATACAATTGCTGTTATGTATCAATGATATGAAGGTATCTCTAAACTCTAGCCAGTGCTGGTAGCCCCCGTCAAAGTGCGGTAAATCAATTTTTGGTAAGCGAACAAAGCCATTTTTAAACGATGCACCTGATTTGGAGTCCATTGTAGTGCCCGCCTCCGATCCCTTAAGCTCCAAGTCGCTCGCGCTGGTCCGGAGCTGGCTGCGCGCATTGGCGATCAATGAGTGGTACCGTTCTTCGATCTGATTTCGTTCCACGTACTCGACTTCAGGGTTTGCCGACGCTAACTCGATTTCCATCTGTAATGCATCAAAAATGTCGTACAAAGCCTCAAACTTGCTCAGGCGACCTTCTAAATCAATCCGTTGAAGTTCGGACATAAGTTTTGACGAAGAAAGCATAGTAATATACTTCTCAAAGTTGGTAAGTTTAGCTTTAATGCCACTGCGCTGTTTTACTAATTTTTCGATGTCCATGTTGCTCTTAATTTTGATAATTGAAGACCATAAACTGTTAAGATTTGAAATTAATGCAAAGGCAAATAAAAACTTTTGTTTCAAGCAATATGTCTCAATGCAAGTAGCAAATTATCAAACAAATTTATACAAAAGAACAGCCAACTGACCAATTAATCGTTAAATTGCATAAAAAACTAAAGACGGTAGCATGCGCAGCTGATAACAAAAGGGATGCGTCGCCGTATTAGATAACCGGTTTGTGCTAGTTTGTATATACGGCGCACTGACAATTCCCGCTATCGATATTATACCTACGCCACCCGTAAGCATAGGAAAACATACACGTTATAACACGAATGCAAATTATTATTAACACTGCTCATGTTTGTCTCAAATAAAAGCGAAATAAACCATAGTGGGAAGAAAACATATTTTAAAAACACATTATTATTGTGTGAAATGGATGTCTAGGAACAAGGTAAATAATTGGAACGAACTCACAGAGGTCCTTGACCGTTTCACTGGTTGATTTCTTCCCGCTGCAACGGTGAATTTGCTGATCGGTGACTGTCGACGTTCGAATTCGAATTCACTTTAACGTTTTTCTTGAAGACTTATTCTCCTTGTTTGCTCCTGGATTATTCCCGGTAGAAGGACTATTGTTCGGGGATCAGGTAGGTTGTATTGAGTGGACTGTATCTTGGTAAATTACTGTTTTAATCTTCAAGAAGTACAATAGGCATTTTAGTAGTGTAAACATTCATTGGTTGACCGTTGAACGCGAGACGCGAGTCGAACGCGAAGTGAAGCTCGCCGCCGCTGCCCGCCGCGCGCCGGCTGTCTCCCCGCGCCCGCGCCTCAGCCGCCGCCATCGCCCGCCGACATGATCACGCGGTTGATGCGTGAACACACTGAGTTTGACAGCTGACAGCTGACAGCTGTCAGTTGTCAGTTTACAGAGATGTCGTTTGTCAATAACTATATTATCTATTGAATAGGTTACCGACAATACCGACTAGTTTATAATAACATATTGAAGGTGACTGCGAAAGAAAAAGAAAGAAGCACAAGACGGTGGATTAAAGAAAAAGTTATGTAAGAATAGGCTATGAAGCAGCGATAAAATGAGGTGCAAAGCAGCAAAGTCGGAACAAATACTAAAGTTAAACATGCATAATTTACAAAACTACTCAGTTACGACGCTTTAACCTTCTCTGGACCTTGTTAACGGGTGTCGCGGGCTCGGAAGTCAAGGAGACAAGCTCAGGCGAAGTTCGAACTGCCGGCTGTACAAGGACATCGTTGTTGGAGGGATATCTTGAGAGTAGTTTTTGTAGGTCGTCCATGGATTCTAATTTGTGGCGAGACTTGTCAGGAGTGATGATAACTATTTTGCCCTTACTCGACCAGCAATTAGTTATCCCAAAGTGTTTGCGTGCGGCAACGAAGGTTTGGTGACGACTACGAGTTAAGAATTCGGATATAGTGTAACCAGTACCTTTAAGTGACTTCTTGGCATCCCAAACAAGTTGGCGATGCTGGCCTGGAACGCTTGCCTGATCCTAACCGGTGGCACACATGAATGTTCTCCCTGGAGAGCTCGTTCAACTTCAAGTGATAACTTGAAGTTGAACGGAACACTTGAGAGACAACATCAGGGACCTTCTCGTCTTTGGCTTCTGGGACACCATGGATTAAAAGCACCTTGCGCCGCATGAAAGTTTCGTGCTTGTCGAAACCTTGCGAAAGTAACTCCAGTTGAGTTTTGAACTTAGTAAGAGCTTGCAAGACAAAGCTTTTGAAGTCACTAAACTCTTGAGATAGCGAAGTTAAAGTTGCAACTGACGTTGGGCAGCAGAAGAGGAGGAGCCAGCGATATATATACACACATATACACACATAAACATACAGTACACATATGTACGACTCATAATATTTCTAAATAATATAATTTTAATTTACGTTTAAATCTATTTGTGTTTGTTTCATTCCTTATGTCTGCTGGCAGATTGTTCAATAGATACGGTAGTCTCTTATTTAGTGTTCTGTCACCAAAGTAGTTGGTGACTCTTGGTACATTGAATCTACCAGCAGCCATAGATCGTGTATTATGGTTATTGTAGACATGAATTAAGTTATGCTTTTGGTTACTATGGTGGTTAACTAAAATCAGGTACTTATGTTTGAAAGTGATCGGTAGTATTTTGCATATTTTGAATAATTTTCTATAATCTCCTTTACAAACTGCTTTTAGTTTTTTTAGTGACAAGTAGTTTTAGAAATCGAATTTGAAGAGCTTCTGATTCTGATTCTGATTCTGATCTTAATGTATTTTTAGATAGTTATGGTATAATAATGGGATCTTGCTTGAGCTGTGAGACTAAGCGGACGTACTTATTGATTATAATGAGACATTTTTAATTACAAATATTAATTAGTAATATTTTTTTTTGCAAACCTGCAAAAATTAAGTGTGTCGCGTGTATGCATCTTTATACATTGCACAAGATGAAGCACTTTTATTAAGTACTAAAGAGTGTTTTCTGTGTTAGTATGTCTAACCCAGGAATAAGCCCTTTTTGGCGTAGCCAATTATTACGGCGTAGTCCACCGCCGACGCCTTCGCCGTCTGAACAACACCAGACTCTTGGAGACCCAGAGCCGCCAGCGTCCACTGAGCCTGAAGTGGAATACGTTTCTACGCCGGAGATCCAGAAATGGTTGACCTCTATCGACTCCATTATGTCGGAAGTTTGTGGTATCGTAGCAGAAGGTAAAATGAATAACGACCAGAAACTCCGTGTCACCAACCTATGCCGTAAGGTCTCTCATGGGACATCTCAGATGGCGGTACTATACCAGTCCCTGAAGCAGAAGGCAATCCAGGCCCATGTTACTATACGACAACTGCAAGGACAACAGGACATCGCGTACTCCCTCCAAGAACTAAGACAGGTTGTAGCAGCTGAACGCCAGTCAGGTTCTACTTCATATGCCAATATGGTAAAAAAAGGAGAGGACAAATTTGTACGCCCAGCCAATCTCAGCTCTCTTGCTATTTACCCAAATGACAAGACGCAGAGCAGTGATGACACCAAGACCCTTGTCCAGAAAATTATTTCTTCAGGCCTCAAAGTCGAAGAACCCTCAAAGCGCCGTCCTCGTATCGCAGTCGTTGGTGTCCCGGTAGCCCTTACTGAATCGGAGGTAATGGAGTGCATTTTTGAACAAAACCTCTCTGAAAAATTGCCGAATACTACGCGTGCGTCATTTCTAAGTGATGTAAGATTGAGCCACAAGTCGGGTAAGAAAGATCGAAGTTCCAGCTAGCATTAGAAAAATGCTGATTAATCAAGGCCGTATTTTTATTCATTGGACGTCGTGCCCAGTAAGAGACTTTACAATAGTGACCAGATGCTTTAACTGCCGACAGTTTGGTCATGCAGCCAAGTTTTGCCGCGAAACAAGCCCTACTTGCAACCACTGTGGGGAGATGGGACATTCTTTTAAAGAATGCAACAACAAATCCGCTCCTGCCCAATGTGCAACCTGCAAGCGATTCAAGCGTAAATGTGACCACCCTACTGGCGATGTGAACTGCCCAGCGCGCAAATATGCAGAAGACAATTATATACACACGATAGATTATGAAGGCGCCTAAGAGCGCCGATTATTTTACTTGTAAGTAGCACTTAAACACTAGATTTTACTTCTCTTTTTGTATTAACTTATTTACATCTTAACGAAATGATAAATAATCTCTTAAGCGAAATTGATCATTTTTCCGTATCTGAAGCACTAATCTGCAATGTCGAAAACTGCAAAAAGAATATTCATACTAGTGAAAAACTACTAACTTTCCTAACTCAGAATATTCGTAGTATTAGCCGAAATTTTAGTGGGTTTGAAGTTCTTTTACAGAACCTTGATATAAGCTGCGACATCATAGTACTTACGGAATGTTGGTTATCAAAACAAATAGATAATTTGCCATTGCTAGATGGTTATACTATGTATAAAACCGCGATAAATGACAATCAAAATGATGGCCTGGTTATATATATTAAAAATACCCTAAAAGTAGCAGTAGAAGAACCCTTATTCCAAGGCTGTAATAGCCTCTTGATTAGAATTAACCTAAACATAGTAGCATTGGCTATATATAGGCCACCATCTCAAAATGTTGATACTTTTTTAAACTCGCTTAGTATAATCTTAGTAGGGGAGAGCGGGGCTGGTACTAACAAATTTTGTATTATAGTTTATATTTTCTTTGATAATGTACTTTTTACTTTATTTTTTTATTGAAAACATGCTTTGGTTATTCAGCTATGAGAGATATATTAGTACCAAAATACATCCGGTATGTAAGTGCTTTCTGAAAAAGAGCTGTGAAAACCAAAAAAGTCATTTGTTAATACATGCCCCGCATTTGGGGCAAATATTAACGGAGCTGGGGTACGTATTAACGTAAGGGGCAATTATTAACCGAGACAATTTTTTTATGAAATTCTTTAATAAAACATTATTTACACAAATAAAAATGTTTTATTATAGATATAAAGTTATACATATATGTATTTTAATCCTAAACAAGTTAACACACAATTTAAACTGCACGTTTTAAAGCTACTAAACTTTTCATAATCAACAATCTTTAAAGTTTTTATAAATCAATACTAATTAACCACCATATCTACTGAGTATTAGAGCTTTTAAGCCTTCAAATATTTGTTAAAATAGTTTAAGCTTAACAATTAAGTATTACGTAATCAGTCACATAAAGTTTTTGGTATCAACAGTTTTAAGGAATCTCAATGAGTTACCTTAAACAAAAAAGTATTTAAATCTACATTTATCAACAATTCTCACAGCATTCATTAATATTTTTTACTATCAGACAGTCTTTAAGTTATACTAGTTTGAATGATCTTCATCTAATTTGTACTTAAAAGTAGACAGGAAATATGTACCTGTCTAGTTTGTTTTTGTCAAAAATTAATCAGAATACTCATCATCTGAGAAACAGTTGAGGCATATGTATTTTCTGATATCACCCTTAATACATGTGATGTGAGCCCATCCTTTGCATAAAATATATTGTATCCAGTCAAGTCCAGATGTATCGTCATCATAAGACTCGGCGCAAACTAAACAGCAGGTATCTTCTTCACTGTCATAAGTATATGCTTAATAATCTGAGAATATTTTTTTCTCCGAGTACATATGGGGTAAGTATTAACATGTTAATACTTACCCCGCTCAATCTGTTAATTTTAGCCCCTAGGTCACTTTTTATACTTCATCAATTACAGAAAATAATCTAGTAGAAATAATTAAAAGCAATTATAATAGTTTTAAAGTGAATAGAATAAAGATTCATTTAGGATAAATTTTGATTCAATTTAGCGAATAAATAAATCTTAAATCAATTTATTACGAAGTACGAAAAGTTCGTTTACCTGTAAATACGAGGGTCCTGTGCACAACTATCATTAGCGACGACCCGTCGAAAACTGAAAAGTCAGGACACGTTCGGCTGTGTATAAAGGGTATTCTAAACCGAGTCTCATATTTTTGACACTTCGCGTTTGGCGGTAATAAGCTTGTTAATACCTACCCCCGTTAAAACCAGCCCCGCGCTCCCCTATAATATCATACTTTTAGGCGACATAAACATAAACATAGTTTCTGGGAAAATTAACACTCATGCACATAACTACCTCAATATCTGTACATTCCATGGACTATGGCCAGCTCATGATTATAAGTCTAAATTACCATCAAAAACTTATATTACGAATTCATCGCTTACTGACCACCAAGCAATATTACTAACATTACAAACCTAGAAAAAACTGCATGCGTAGCATAACAAAATTAAACACGACACTTGAAAACGACATACGCGACTTAAATCTTGACCGCGTTTACAGTTCTAGTGATCCAAATATTAGTTTGCAGTATTTTGTTGGTTCATTACAAACTTTAATTAGTAATAATACCTCTAACAAAATGATACCTAGAAAATACAGCAATATTAAGCCGTGGATTACGCCTGGCCTTGTCCGTTGCATTAGACATAGGGATAAACTTCACCAAAAGCTAAAACTTGCACCTGATAACGAGATGCTTTCCATTACTTACAAACGCTACAGGAATTTCTGCAATAACCTATTGAAAAAAATAAAAACCCAATATGACAAAGTTCAAATACAAAAAGCCGGCAAAAACAATAAGCTGATATGGAAAGTTGTTAAAAGTAACAACCGATGTAACTCCAATACTAGCGGCAAATAAAGTGAACAATTATTTCGTCAATTTGGGTAAAGATTTAGCTGAAAATTATTCCCGATATTCTTGTCCACAAACTACACATATGTCGCCAAATACCTTACATTCGTTTGTGTTATTAGATACGGACGTTAAAGAGGTTGTTAGTATTATAGATGGTTTAAAAGACTCTTGTGCCGTTGGATGGGATAACATCCCAAATAGCGTACTAAAAAGATTCAAGCACATAATTGCACCTCCACTAACTTACATATTTAACTTATGTTTATCGAACGGTATATTTCCTAATCTGCTTAAAAAGGCCTTAGTAACCCCAGTTTTTAAAGCCGGAGACAAAAACAATATTACCAATTATAGACCAATTGCAGTTCTATCAGGAATTTCTAAGATTTAGGAGAAAATCATTAACGTTAGGCTTATTAAATATCTTGAGAGCAATAATTTGCTTTCGGATCGTCAATTTGGCTTTAGATCAAAACGATCAACTAACCAAGCGGTGCATCAGCTTACTCACTATGTATGTACAAGTCTAGATAAAAGTATGTACACAATGGGGATCTTCTTAGACCTTGCCAAGGCATTTGACACCATTGCTTGCTCTCTGTTATTCTATAAACTGGAAAAAATTGGTATAAGAGGAACACAGCTCAAATTATTCTCGGACTATCTTAATAACCGTGAGCAGTGCGACAAATTGGTCAATATAGAAGTGCGGGACTACAGCAGTAGTTACGGAATCCCCCACGGTAGTATATTGGGACCTACTTTATTCCTAGTTTACATAAACGACCTGTGCAATTTGTCTCTGCAAAATGGTGTCATTATATCGTATGCTGATGATACAGCTCTTGTGTTCTCAGGTAAGGCTAAGGATGAGGTCTATCAAAATGCCCAAAATGGTTTTAATGTAGTGTCTAACTGGCTTAACAATAATATCCTAACATTAAATTCAAATAAAACAAATTACATGTTATTTTCAATGAGAAATAGTAATAAGTCGACTACTAACCTAAATATTTATGCGCATAAGTGTAATACGAGCGCGTCCGCGGCGACTGCATGCGCTTGCCCTACATTAGTAAAAACTGACAATACTAAATATCTAGGTGTCACTATTGACAGTCACCTTAATTTCCGTAAACATATTGATTCATTATGCACCAGAGTACGTAAATTAATCTATATCTTTAAACACTTACGCAACATTGCAGACTTTAATCTAATTCGCCAGGTGTATATGGCTTTGTGCCAATCCATTCTTACCTACTGCCTAGACTCATGGGGTGGTGCATCTAAATCTATTATCTTGCCCCTAGAACGTGCTCAAAGAGCAATCCTAAATAAAGGTCGCCACTTTTCGTCCTTTCAGGTTTCCTACTCACCAGTTATACAGGGAATGCAAAGTACTTACAGTACGCCAGTTATTTATTCTACATATAGTACGACTCCAGCATACTGAAATTGGTTTCAGCCCGGTACCTTCCGGCAAGAGAAGAAAGGATTTAGTTTGCACTAACCCACAAACGCAACATGCTTTTACTAACAGATTTTATTTATTTCATATATTTATATAACAAATTTAACAGGCTACTTAAGTCCTTACAGTCCCTCAATTACTTAGATACGGAAAAATTGCTAGAAATATTACAATAAACTGTTTAGCTTAGAAATTATAATAATAAGTGCAGGTAATGTAATTAAATAATTCAGGACAGCTTGTCCTGCTTAGTCTGTTATAATACAATTAAGTGATAGAATTTCATTAAAATATCCATCAATCATTTTTCGTTCGGGTGTCCCTATATTATCTTTAGACCATCCTTCTCGTATATTATTATGTTTTGGTGTAGATTAACTCAACTCCTATGATTATAACTATTAAGATTTTTTTACTGGTTTTACATCCGAGTCATTTCTATTCGTACATGTATTTTAGTAACTTGAACTATTTAAATATATTTTTATTTATTTTAATAAGAGTAGGTGGACGCTTAACTAATTCGCCTATCTTCGATTATGATAAAAAGCACCGGGTTTTACTATGCTGTAAGCACCGTTTAACTTTATTATTGTTTCAGCATTTCCATTACGAACTTCTACATGCTGGTCC
The DNA here is from genome assembly GCF_003590095.1 of Trichoplusia ni. NCBI lineage: Eukaryota > Metazoa > Arthropoda > Insecta > Lepidoptera > Noctuidae > Trichoplusia > Trichoplusia ni. Next base: position 16,025,306 of record NC_039484.1, read on the forward strand.
CCAACTGCTACTAGCTAGTATGCGTGAGAGTGTGGTGGCCATTAGGGGGGAGAAATCTGGCCAGAAAGGTAGTTCATCAGTGTGTTCGCTGCACGCGACTAAAGGGGAAGACCGTTACCCCAATCATGGGCAACCTGCCTTCAGAGCGGTTGGAACCGGGTTTTCCTTTTATTCGCTGTGGGGTGGACTACGCTGGACCTGTATCGGTGCTAAACCGCAACGGTAGGGGGGCTAAACTAGAAAAGGGGTATATATGCCTATTTGTTTGCTTTATAACACGAGCTATTCATCTCGAATTAGTCACTACTCTTTCTGCACATGAGTACCTATTAGCACTTAAAAGATTTATATCACGTCGTGGTAAGCTGGCTCAAGTTTTTTCGGATAACGGAACCAATTTTATAGGAGCCATGAAAGAGGTTAAGTTAATGTTTAACGAGCATTCACATCAAATTATAGATAACTTGTGTAATGATAATATTGAGTTCAAATTTATACCACCTTATGCTCCTCATTTCGGGGGATTGTGGGAGGCAGGAGTTAAGTCCTGTAAACATCATCTTAGGCGCGTTATGGGTACCGCTAATCTAACGTATGAGGAATTCAGCACGGTGTTGTCACAGATCGAAGCCGTCCTGAATTCCACATGACCTTCTTCCACAGACTCCGGCGGACTTCCTCATGGTCGCTCCTGACACCAGCCTGCAGAGACTTGACGGACGAGCCAACAAATCGCCTGACGCGGTTCCAGAGGGTTGAACAAATTAGACAGCAATTGTGGAAGCGGTGGTCGACAGACTACATTTCAGAGCTTCAGATAAGGACCAAGTGGAAGACACATATTCAGGAATTAGCTTTGAACACCCTTGTCGTTATTAAGGAGGACCACTTACCACCTCTGAAATGGCGCATGGGCAGAATTGTAAAGGTGTTCACAGGAAAAGATGGTGTGAGCCGGGTTGCTGAACTCCGAACAGCGACGGGCAATGTACAGCGAGCGTTCTCCAAAATTTGCCCACTTCCGGTGCCATCGACGACGAGCAGTGGCATCCAGGATGACAGCGGGTGCGGCGCCAACGGCGAAGCAGTTAGTTTTGAAACCTGAGGATTCCAAGGCGGCCGGCATGTTCGCTACTCACACCGCCATCTATTGACGGAACGCGACAACGCTCGAACACGACCGATGAATGCGCGCGAACGGTTCGCGAATGAACATTTGTGAACATTATTTTATATTCTATTTTTTATTATCTATGTTTTTTCTTATTCTTCTTCCTGTTCTGTTAGAGTAAACGAGGGGAAGAGTGGCAGACGTAATTATCGTTTTATTTTAAAAAAATGTCCTGAATCTGTCAACATAGTAAGAATAGTGAAATTTGAGATTACTTATACAAGTGAACACATGTCATATTGTGTTCAATGTAGAAATATTATTAATAAAGATGTAATCGATTCCAACGCCATTCCATAACCAAAATCAATATTTTGTATAAAATAGTACCTGCATGCTCGATAGATGGCGTTGGGATCGAATAACATCGCGCAATGGTTTCGTTACGCGGCAAGCGTTATATAGTTCGACTTCATATTTCATAACAATAAATTGTCTCGCTCTGGAGTACGACGTTTCATTTGTATATCCCTGGCTTCATCAAGGCACCTTGTACCGACATTGTACATGGTCCATCGAGCCGAACGGCGTTTTTGAGAAGAACACAGGTGAAAAGTGTAGTTACGCTACTTGATACAAGGTGGCGCTAATAGTCAGCGAATAATTGTGAGTTCCGGATTTGTGCTGAGGTGGACTTTGAAAATCGGCTGGATATCGTGAGTAGTGAAGTGCATAAGTGGACAAAAAACTGTGAGTACATTTCAGTGTTAATAACTAGGGATTTAGATAATTGCACGAACTTAGTAAAATACAGTGCGCATCAGTCAGGGACTTAGAATAGTTTAAATAAAAACGACGAGACATCGAATATATGCCCGATTTTGCATCGATTTTACAAGTCTCAAACACTTAGAAAAATTCAGCACTTGTTGGGACTTAGAAAAATACACTTCACCGGACTTAGAAAAATTCCGCACATTTTTGGGACTTAGTGAATTTATCAGTCACTGGACTGAAAAATTCAAACAGTTGACACTTGGAAAATCTTTTAGAATACAACATGGAAAGAGAATTTAGAAAGTTGAAGGATGTCAAAGGACAGATTGAGAAGGGCTGGATAAACTTTAAAAAGTCGCCGAAAGACCGGATTAATTACACTTACGCAGATTCACGTCTAGAGATGTTAGAGAGTCAATTTAAGAATTTTACGGCAAAATACGAAGGTGTAGTAGGTGAATGTGAAGGTGAAGAGTTATATGAATTCTTTCAGGAAGACATTTATGAAAAAGTTTATGAAACATATTTAATGTACAAAGTTGAATTAAAAAATGCTATGTCTCAATTAAAGGTTCACAGTTCCAATAAAGAAGTTTGCGATGCTTCATCTGATAGTGTTGTCAGACTACCAAAAATAGTTTTACCTACTTTTAGTGGAAAATACACAGAGTGGTCGTCGTTTCGAGATTTGTTCCTATCATTAGTCTACAATAATAAAAGACTTGATGACGTGCAACGGCTCCACTACTTAAAAACTCAACTATCAGGTGAGGCAGAACAGCTTATAAAACATGTTCCAATAAAACTGATCTTAACTATAAAAAATGCTGGGAAATGTTAGAACATAGGTTTAATAATAAGAAATTTATGTCCACGTGTATTTTAAACAGACTATTTGGCCAACGTAATATTGGAAGCGAGTCATCGAAGGCACTTAAAGATCTGCTTGATGTTACAAGCGATTGTTTGCACGAGCTTACCAATATTGGAATCGATGTTAGCTCGTGGGACATGATTGTAGTTTATGTAGCAAGTTTAAAGTTCGACGTAGAATCAAGGAAGCAGTGGGAACTGCATGTTAGCAAGTCATCCGACGATCTGCCCTCCTTTAAACAGTTTTGCGAGTTTTTAGAAATGCGTTTTCGTGCCCTAGAATGCGTTGAGCCTAAACATAAATCAAAACCTGATACCAATTCTACATATCACACTAAAGTAATGCATGGTACTACTAATATTTTATGTCCACATTGTTCTGAGAGCCACAGGCTCGGCAATTGTAAGAAGTTTAGTCAACTCGATATTGACAGTCGTGCCGTTTCACAGTCCCTGGGTGTCTGCTTTAATTGTTTGGGGAGTAATCATACTTCCAAATTTTGTCGTGTTCTATCAAAATGCCGTATATGTCAGCGGAGGCATCATACGTTATTACACCCTAAGAACCCTGTTGGAGCCAGCGGAGCTTCTACGTCAATGGAACCTGTCACTACACCGGAACGTACTTCAGAGCCAGTACATGATGTTAGTGCAAATATAGCAACTCATTTTATGAATGGACGAGCGCAGGGTCAAGTCTTGTTAGCCACGGCCTTAGTGAAGGCCGAATAAAAAAATGGGTCCTCTGAAATTTTGAGAGCTTTGTTAGATCAAGGATCACAAGCATCCTTCATAACTGAGGCAGCAGCGCAATTGCTTCGATTAAAAAGAGTAGTTTCAAAGACTACTATTGCAGGTATAGGAGGTGGTAATGGCAACGTCGTTTACATGGTGAATGTCAAGATACAATCGTTGCATGATCCCTCTTTTACTGTAAATGTTACTGCGCATGTACTAAGCTCACTGACCTCAGTTATGCCAGATACTGATTTTGAACTGGAGAATTGGCCAGAAATTCACAGTATACGTTTAGCAGACCCAAAGTTCAACTGCCCTAATAAAATCGACATTTTATTAGGAGCTGAAACATACTGTCGTATATTAAGGGAAGGTCTGATCAAGAGTCCAGCAGGTTCTCCGGTCGCACAAGACACTCATTTAGGTTGGATTGTGTCAGGGCATGTTAGTAAGGCAAATAAGTTTCTAAGCTCTCATAATACAGTAAGCGCGATGCACACTCAAATTGAAGAGAATGAAATGTTAAAACGATTATGGGAACTAAAGTAACCGTCATGAGAAGCTATAAATTTTGTAAACAAGTGTTCAGGAGTTCACAACATTTGGACCAACAAAAAAAATGAATTTGTTTAAGATTTAATAAATTATTAAGTAACAAATATTAATTAACATAAATATTATTTAAGAATAATTATTCGTCAGATTCAGATGTTTCCATTTCTGTGTCAGAATCAGTGACATGTATCACGAAGCTGTCTACAGTTTTATCAATCATCTCATCGATTTTGGAATAAAAATTATCTTCTTCCTTGATAACATGCTCCACACAACGCTTCCAATTTTCCGAAGTAATCTGCTGCAGTCCCTCTTGTAATAATTGTTTTACCTCGTCAAATTTAAAATTTGTATTTTTGCGAGCAACATATCCTTTTACGTTGGCCCAAATTAGCTCAATTGGATTAAGCTCACAATGATATGGCGGGAGTCTCAATACTTCCACCTTATATTTTTTTGCAAGCTCGTCCACTACATAAGTTTTAAAATTGTCTTTAACATTTTTTACTTTTAGCAGTAATTCAGTCTTAATTTCATTGTCGTCGTAAGAAATATTCTTACTTACAAGCCAATTTTGTATATCATTTTTTTTCCAGGCAGTAGTAGGAATTCTTTCAAGACGCCTTGAGTGGTATGGTGCATTGTCCATTACCACTACTGCATTTTCTCCAAGTTTTGGGAGAACGTTTTCGAACCATTGTTCAAAATGTGTTGCATCCATTGATTCATGGTAATCTCCCGTCTTCTTGCATTCAAATATATTTTCACCGCCCTCTACAAAACCGTTCTCATTGCCGATATGGGTAATTATTAATCGTTTACCTTTTGACGTTGGGTTACGTGCACCAATGCTAAGTCCTTCTAGGAAAGCCTGCTTCTTACTTTTAACTTGTTTGTCTACCCAAGTTTTATTTACGGTATGTCCTGTAAAAACAATTAAACATTTGTTAATTAGCGTCTTGCGCAGTAAAAGAGTTGAAGTACATTATTATTAATACACACTTGTGATAGCCCTTAAGAACTAATGTCTCAAGGTCGGCGGCGCGTGGGTTATATTTATTTTGCAAATAGATTTGCAGTATCATACACATCACTTCACGGTAAAGGCGACGGTATTTGCTTACAATCAGGCGAACCGTATGGTAGTCTGCCGTTTCACTGCAATAAAAAAAAACACACTAACCTGCATTCACCCATGTCTCATCCATGTAAAATATCTGGCGATTTTGTTGTCTATAGTCTTTAATAGATTTCAAATATTTTCGCCGCCATATTGTTATGTCATCTCTATCAATAAGTGCGTTATTTCGCTGTCGTTTTATATATTTAAAGTTTAAATGCTTTATTAGCCGCCTGAGAGTTGTTTCGCTAAAATTTGGCATATCTTCATCGTCATTGACTGCCTGAAGAATCTTGGGAATTGTTGGTAATTGGCCATTTAAAAAGAAACTGTGAATTTTTTTCCTAATTACGGATTTATCAAAATCGTCTACTTTCTGATAAAATTTAGGCCTGTCTTTAGACTTGATAGGTGATTTTATTCCCTCTTCTGATTTATATTCTTTTAATATATTATACACAGATGCTATGCCAATTCCCAAAATCGATGCTGTTTTTTTATTTATTTCGGTTTTGTAGGGATATTCATTCGATGGCCAATTTTCTTTCACGTACTTATATACGTTGATCACCATATTTTTCTCATTAACCGTAAAGCTCGTCACCTGTAAAAATCACCGGTAGTCACTTGTCACACGAAGCTCAAGCTATATCTCCAGGTATACCAATTAACCTAACCAATTACTTCACAATTTAAAACCTACTTCTAATATTAACCTTAAGTTTCCAAAGATTAGCGCGTTTGAACAAACAACTCTTTCTTTTTACTTATTATATAAATTGTATTACGCACCTTTTGACGTTTTTTTCGTGGCGAATTTATTTCCTTAGATGTACTGGCTACTGGCTCCATTATACGTAATAACAAATAAAATTAACGCAACAATTAAAGTAACAACAATAAAAAAGTGATAACGAAACAATAACAAAATTAACAATAACAACCAGATCCGCGATATATGCAAAGCAATGAAACAAACTCGTACGCATTCGAAACTCGAATGATGCGTTTATTTCAAAATGGCGTCCCGATAGTTCACAATCCCTGCGACGGACGCGTTCCGGTACCAAGAAACACAAACGATAGCGCTTTGCGTCGTTAAAATATGATCCGACTAAATTAAATAGGTTGTTACTTTCATATAACCCGTCTATATTTCATGTCGATTGAATATGGTCAATTTATTATTATCTCGCAGTATAAAATGTTTACTTAGTAAAAGATGTTTGTTTACATAATTTATAGCTTCTCGTGACGGGTACTTTAGATTCTGAACCTGCTGTGACGAAAAGGCTTTTTACGCCTGAAGAACAGGCATGCGAAGAGTTTTACGCAAAATCAACGGAAAGAGACGAAAATGGGCGTTATGTCGTAAAATTACCTTTTCGTTCAGAAGATCCACCTTGTAAATACGGTCATTATAAAAATATAGCTGTAAAACGATTGCTTGGTTTAGAAAGGAAGTTGGCTAGGGATAAAGAATTAAAACAACAGTATACTGAGGTGATAAACGAGTATTTATTGCTGGGCCACATGGAGAAAATCCTCGACGAACCTGAAAGAAATAAAAGTGATGCGGTTTATTTGCCCCATCACGCAGTGGTTAGAAAGGATAAACTGACCACTAAAGTAAGAGTGGTTTATGACGCGTCATGTAAGGGGACAAACGGAGTTTCCCTAAATGACACCTTAATGGTAGGACCCACTCTTCAGGCAGATTTGAGACACATTGTCATGAGATGGCGACAACATCCGATCTGTTTGGCAGCAGACATAGTAAAAATGTATCGCCAAATCAAAGTAGCTCGATCGGATGCAGATTTCCAAAGAATTGTATGGAGAGAGGATCCGGACAAAGAGATAGAGGACTTCCGACTGCTGACTGTCACATTTGGCACGTCAAGCGCCCCTTACTTAGCTGTCAAGTCATTGCACCAGGTTGCATGCGATGAAGGTAGTACGTATCCATTGGCTGCTGAAAGGGTGAAGTCCGACTTCTACATGGACGATCTGATGACCGGATGCGAATCTGAAACAGAAGTAAACATAATTTATAGTGAAATGAATAGTTTATTAGAGAAAGGAGGGTTTCAATTGCAAAAGTAGACAAGCAATAGAATGTCCTTATTGGAAACCTTAAAGGAAAGTTCTGGTAGAGACCTGGAAATTAAAACTGATAAAGTAACTAAGATATTGGGACTTACCTGGAACCGGAACACGGATGAGTTTGATTATTCTGTGAAGATGTCACCTCCTGCTGCAACTGAAACAAAAAGCACGGTCATATCTGAAATATCACGGCTTTATGATCCGTTAGGTTGGATAGCGCCGTGCATTATTACCTCGAAGGTTTTCATACAAAAGCTATGGATTAGCGGTATAGGCTGGGATGACGAACTTCCACCACATCTGTTAAAAGAATGGAGATATTACAGATCAGAATTGGAGAAACTGGTGGATTTTCATCTTCCTAGATGGATGAGCAAAAGCAAAGAAGATATAACGATAGAACTCCATGGCTTTAGCGATGCGTCCAATACAGCTTATGCGGCTGTGGTGTATTGTCACGTTCTTAGTGCTACTTCACAAGTACACTCGCACCTCATAACCGCAAAGACAAAGGTGGCTCCGGTTAAGCAGATATCCATTCCAAGACTGGAATTGTGTGGTTGCGTTTTAGTAGCCAAGTTATTGATCGAAGTAGCTGAAGTGATGAACATTCCAAAGGCAAATATACACGCTTGGACCGATTCGTCAGTTGTTTTGGCCTGGTTAAATGATCATCCAAGTCGCTGGAAAACGTACGTGGCAAATCGCACATCAGAGATCCTCAGTTTGCTAGACAACGCACAGTGGGCTTATGTTAAATCGAAAGAAAACCCAGCGGATATCGCTTCTCGTGGAGTAGCTCCAGCGGTTCTGCTTAATGATGATCTTTGGAAAGAGGGGTCACCTTGGTTAAAAAATGATAGGATAGAGTACCCCAGACCTAGCGCAATATGCACTAATGAGGAGAAAAACCCAGTTAAGGTTCACGCTGCCAACCTAATACCGGATTTTGAAGACATTTGGGGGACTAGGTTTTCATCACTTACACGTTTGGTGAAGGTTTTAGCGTATTGCAAAAGGTTTTTGCAATCAACAAGAATTCGTAAGGTGAATAATAAGGTTTTAGCCCAGCTTACCTGACAGCTTCGGAGATTCACGAAGCCTTGAATGTGTGTATCAGACTAAGCCAACAGCAATGGTTTCATGCAGAATTAACGGCCCTGAAAAATAAGGTTTCATTAGATAAAAGGAGTTCGTTGTATAAATTAAATGTATTTATTGATCAATCTGAGATATTGCGCATTGGGGGAAGGCTGCGATATTCTTCACTACTCGATGACACAAAGCATCCAATAGTTATTCCACATCATTCAAATTTGGCCAAGTTAATTGTAGCCGACGCACACGATAAGATGTTTCATGGGGGCAAGCAACTGGTACTTAATTTTATATGTACCAAGTACTGGATCAGCCACGCAAAAAATATGGTAAGAGCTCATATACGCCGTTGCGTTCCCTGTATTCGGTATGCAGCGACCACAAAGCATCAGCTTATGGGAGAGCTTCCAGCTTGTAGAGTGACACCCAGCAAACCATTCCTTAACTCTGGTGTCGATTATGCGGGCCCTATTAACATCAGAGTCTCTAAAGGGCGTGGTCAGCGGTCCTATAAAGGATACATCTTCTTATTTATATGTATGGCCACGCGCGCAGTACACATCGAGGCAGTTTCAGATTTAACTACTGAGGGTTTCCTAGCAGCGTTCAAACGGTTCGTTTCCCGTCGCGGCCAGTGTCGTCATACATGGAGCGATAATGGCACCAATTTCGTGGGCGCTGCCAAGGAGTTACAGGTTCTTTTCAACCAAGAGAATGCAATGTTTAAAGACATTGCAGCTGCTCTTGCATCCTCTCAAACGGAATGGCATTTTATCCCTCCCCATGCTCCCAATTTTGGTGGACTGTGGGAAGCAGGGGTAAAAAGTGTAAAGTACCATCTGAAGCGCGTCATAGGTGACTCAACTTTGACGTTCGAAGAGCTGTCCACAGTCCTTTCCCAAATTGAGGCATGCCTAAATTCTAGGCCCTTATCTCAGGGTAGTAGCGATCCAGATGATCCTGTACCACTAACTCCTGGACATTTCTTGGTGGGTCATCCATTGGTAGTGGCTCCTGACTACAATTATGAAAGTGCCACCATTAGTACTTTACGCAGGTGGAAATTAGTACAACGTATGGTGCAGCACTTCTGGCGTAGATGGAAACAGGAATATTTGACAAACTTCTTCCAAAGGCATAAATGGAATAGTCGTGACACTGACTGTAAGATAGGGGATGTAGTTTTGGTAAAGGAAGATAACTTACCTCCAGCCAAGTGGTTATATGGTAGAATTTTGCAGCTACATCCGGGCAAAGATGATTTGACACGTGTTGTCACTGTTGGTTGCAAAGGCACTACGATTAAACGTCCAATTTCAAAATTGTGTTTACTTCCTATCACCGAATAACTCAATTTATGTTAAAAATAGAAATTTAGAAATTGTGAGCTTAGCTTAAAGTGTTGTTGTGTGTCTTAAAGCTTAGCGAGTGTTAAGGTTGTAGCTTTTATGTTTATTGTTTAAAAAAAGGGTGTTCTACCTTGGGCATCATCCATGTATTTTTACCTTGTTTTTTTTTTGTTTTTATCGAGTTCACACGAACTCTATATTTTTATAAAAATGTTTAGTTTTATGATATTATTTTCAGTACTTTGTCAAACGGAAAAAAAATTTGTAGTTGTTATGTTTGATTGAAACCATATCTGTCCATTATATTGTAATTAAGTGTAAAGAAGCCGTCCACAATTTAGTATTAAAAATTGTATTTAATTACCATACAGTCCATTGTTCTTATTGTTGCTAAGTTTCTTCATGGTGGGCGGTACGAAAAGGAACATATTCCTTTTGGTGGGCGGAATGTTCAATGTAGAAATATTAATAATAAAGATGTAATCGATTCCAACGCCATTCCATAACCAAAATCAATATTTTGTATAAAATAGTACCTGCATGCTCGATAGATGGCGTTGGGATCGAATAACATCGCGCAATGGTTTCGTTACGCGGCAAGCGTTATATAGTTCGACTTCATAACAATAAATTGTCTCGCTCTGGAGTACGACGTTTCATTTGTATATCCCTGGCTTCATCAAGGCACCTGGTACCGACATTGTACATATTGTTTGATATTTACTTTTGTTTAATTAAACCTCTATCTCTCAACTAAAAGGATCCTGCTTTTAGCCAAAAAGCTAAAAGCGGACAACAACAAGACACTTAGTTTTTTAGTAACTTATGTTCCTAGCAACAACACAGTTTGTAAGTTTATGCATTTAAGTGTTTCTTTTGGACTAACCTTTACTGGATAGACTGATTCCTGTCTTCTATCCGATTCAGGAGGCACTGATGTCTTCAATGAAGGTATTTATTTAAGATTAAATATAAACGTATATTTAACTTAATAAAAAACAACAAAAGTGTTTTTTCGAATAAGAAGAACGTTGCCGGCCACACAGCGTAGTGTGCACACGATGCAGTATGAAGTTGTCGCTAGTGCTGCCGCCCGCGTGCCCGCCACCCGCCGGAAACAGTCCCGATCGCACGATGTTCGCGCCGTTCAGTTGCTTCCGCTGGGTGCCACTAGACGGCGTTGTTGTGCAAATATTGAACATTTATTAGTAGCGTAATCTCCTTTGTTCCTGTCAAGGACATTTTAATCCAAAGTTCTGATAATCATAGATTTATTCAATCTAAAATGTTGCACAACTACAGTATCTGGCATAATATATCTTGAGACGTTCCTATGCACTAGCGATTAAGGTCTCTTTCCCGACGTTTGAGTCACCTTTCTTCATTTTGAAAGCACCGCAACATATTAAGTAAATGCATAGTTAATAGTTATATTTAAATAATACAAAAACAAAACAAAACTCTCAAAAACATCCAAACAGCTGATTGTAGAATGACGCCATTTTCTGCAGCAAACGTCAGGGTCCCGGCGATCGTTTAGTTTTCTATCGAACGTACGGCACGGCGTAAAGATGGCTGACTTTCATAGGGTTGTAACCGCCAGAAACGTTCTCAATATCGATATATATATGTAAAAACTTCAGGTATGATTTAAGTTATCACTTCACATTAACCACAGTTACAGTCTGCCACCAAAAAAAGAAACAAAAAAACTTTTAAAAGTTGTTTTTCTTTTTGTTTTGATAAGGATTAACATCAAGTCAATCCTTATCAAAATAAATACGTTAATCGTTGTACCTAAGTATTCGATTTTAAAGAATGTTGCATTTTAATAAATCGTTTAATTTCAGTGAATATCTTAGGAGTTAGCACTGTTTTAACATAACTTACCCTTCATCATCATCATCATCATCCACAGCCTTTATCCTCCCACTGCTGGGCATAGGCCTCCCCTTTTTCATGCCAATTTCTACGGTCCTGTGCTAGCCTCATGCAGACTCGACCCGAGACCTTTATAATGTCATCGACCCATCTTGCTCCCGGACGACCGACGCTTCTTTTGCCTTGTCTTGGCCACCATTCTGTCACCGCCTTAGTCCACCTGCCATCACTTCGTCTGGCCAAATGGCCTGCCCAACTTACCCTTACTCACTCATAATACTGCATTCACTGCATATAGTTTCTGTTTAATTCTTATGTATATACTTTTCAATTGTGTATTTTAAATATAATCATCAAATTTATTATTCCTTAACAAAACTAATTAATTATAATAGTTTCCATAAGACCCTTTATCACCATTATTTTTCCATGGTACCATAACCTTACGTCTACAAAGGCATTAATTATGACTTATACAAGCAACAGCCTGTGGGTAGTGTTATGCTCTAAGGGCTCAAGGCAGTGGCGTGCAGTCCATAGAGACAAAAAGACACTGCCTACCCTGAGAAATTCAGATATTATAGGTACATAATTACTATCCATAAAATAAACAATATTCGTAAAACACGTATCAGCGCCATCTATCTATTACACGTTGTAACATAATCTATCAAGGGAGGATTATCAATATTTCAAAATTAGTACACTTTTTTGCCGAAGTGCGCCGCCGCTGGCACCGTTTTCCCGTTGGAAAGACACTTCAACTCGATGTCTCAGTGACGTAGGTACTTTAAGCATGTGTGCGTGTGACAGACTCGTAGTCATGACAATGTGTCTATGTCTGTTTTCCTATACATATTTGTCACACAATGTCAAAATAGTCTGCGTTTTGTTAGTGTGTGTGATAAAAGAGACACTGCCTTTCCACGACAAAGACAGCGGATGACATGAGCGGTTATCTGTGGTTATGTTTTGACAGTGATTATCGTAAAGTGAGCCGCAATATTTTTCGATGCATTTTTGTTTTCATTTTTCATAATTCGTTTTCTGGGTCGTTGGTTTTTAAATTATTTGATGTAAGTCGATAAAAGAGTGAAAAATTGATTAATAATTGTGAACTTTCAAACGGCGTGTGCTCATAACACAAAAAGTGCGATTTTAAAACTATTTTTCTGTGATAAAAACAAGTGTTTGAAATAGATAAAACTACGCAAGACATCTCATAAATTAAGAAAGGTGAGTCAATAGAAAACATAATGATTTAAATCTAACGAGTTGCTCGTAGATACAGAGAAATCGCTTGTTCTGTTTCCCTATCCATTTATTTTAAACTATACTTAGATTATTTCACTTATCTAAACTTATTTACAAAAAAATACAGAAATATATCTATTTAGTACCTTTTAACACGATTTATTGGTAAGATTCCCGCTTGGTACCTACTTTGTTCAACGAAAAGGTTATTTTCGTGTTTACGTACGTGGTTACAATATTACGATAGGTATGTTGTCAATAGAAAAAAGTTTAAAGAAATGTAAACGTTATTGACTACCTGCGATTCAATGATAAATGATGTGACGAAAAGATAGCTGTAAAAGTTTAATATTCAAATACGTTGGCTAGGTACACTAGGTATGTAACTACAAAGTTTACCGCACAACATTTTAAATCGGGCTGGCCTTCTGTCCGTCTGTCTTTCGGCTGTAGGCATGAACGTTGATAGTTATTTAGAGAGTAAACAGTTTCATAGATCACCGAGAAATCGAGGTTAAGCATCATTTGTTACGGTCGTGAATTTGATGGGTAACCTTTTTTTACATTTTGTACCAACTGTGAGAGTCGTGAATCAGAATCGCACTTGGCCGTTTCTTTTTGCCTACCCTGACTAAAATCTCTGTGCACGCTACTGGCTCAAGGGTTTATATTTGCAAAACCAGTATATTACCAGTATATTCCAGCTATTTCTCGTTTAAAATTTCGGTTGCAGGAAACCCGTGGATTAACATCATCATCATCTCAGCCTATTTCCGTCGACTGCTGATCGTAGGCCTCCCCCAAAGAGCGCCAACCACGTGTCTGCTCCATCGACCGTCTGTCCGTCTGCAGACATGGCCGGCTCATTTTCACTTCAGCGTGCTGATTCTGCGAGCAATATCGGTGACTTTGGTTCTCTGGTTTGTGTGTGGATTAACATAATCTTTGTAAAGTATAGACTATAAGAGTATTCTGTTATCTGTGGTAAAAGACACCTAGTGTAAAACTCGTGTACTAAACATATATAGTTTCCGTATCCAACATGGACCGTTACTCATTTCTTTATAAACCCTCAATAAATCAATAATCACCACGTTACATGGTGTCAGAATTGCTAATAAACGTGCAAAATAAAAGAAAATATATGAAAAAGCTGTAAAATGGCTACGAACGACGCAGTATCCGGAATAAAGCCGCCAGCTAACCTACAAATTGACTCGGACAAATCCACGTGCTGGAAAAAGTGGTTACAACAGTTTGAATGGTATTCAATCGCTGTTCAACTAGACAAAAAGCCAGCCGAAGTCCAGGCAGCAACATTTATGGCAGTGATAGGCCCAGACGCGATCGAAATATACAACAGTTTCAACCTTAGCGACGCAAACAAAAATGACTTGCAAATTATTAAAGACAAGTTCAAAGAGTACTTCGCACCAAAAACAAATATATCGTTTGAAAGATATATATTTTTCAAAATTGTTCAAAACGAAGATGAACAATTTAACGAATTTTTAACCAGAATAAAAACTCAGGCAAGCAAATGCGAATTTGACAATTTACTCGACGAAATGCTGAAAGACAAGATAGTGTTTGGAATCCAATCGAATCAAGTAAGAGAGAAATTGTTAACAGAAGATAAACTAGACTTGACCAAAGCTATAACAATCTGTAAAACTAGTGAACAAGCTTCTAAACAACTAGACGAGTTTGAAGGTAAAAATAAAGCAGATAAAGTATTAGCAGTGAGAAATAAAGGTGTCAACAATAAACAAAATGAATATTATGACTGCAAAAGATGTGGTACAAACCATAAATGTAGACAATGTCCAGCATTTAACAAACCGTGTACTAAGTGCAATATAAATGGTCATTTTGCCAATATGTGCAGCACTAAGAAGAAACATCCCAAACAGAAAAATAGAGTGAATACAGTAGAAGAAAACTCAAATAGTTCTGAAGACGAGGTATACATAACAACTATAAGTGCCGGAGAACAGAAAGACTGGACAGAAAAAATACAAGTTGGTAATGTGAAATTCTTTGCCAAACTTGATACAGGAGCACAATGCAATGTGTTACCAAGACATTTAATGAACAAAACGAAGGCAAGTCTAAAACCAAGCCGAACAAAAAATTTAATAAGTTACACAGATGATAAAATGGCTGTTCTGGGCGAAGCAGAGCTAATGTGTAAAATAAAAAATGAAGAAAACAACATTATATTCAAGGTTGTTGAAGAAAAGGTTACACCGATCCTAGGACTTGATACCTGTGAAAAATTAGAACTTATTGCAAGGGTGAAAACACTGAAGGAAAGTGAAAGTAAAGATGATATCTTCGAAGGTTTAATTAGACGTCATAAAACCAGAAACACAGCCTACCCCCGCGGTAAGTCCTATGGTTATTGTAAAACAAAAAGGTAAAATAAGAATCTGTATAGATCCATCAGATGTAAATAAAAACATACTGAGACGTCATTTCCCACTTACTACTATAGAGGAAATTTCAGCTGATATTAAAGGTTCTAAATTCTTTGCATTATTAGATTGCACAAAAGGATTCTGGCAGATTAAACTTTCAGAAAGAACCCAAAAAATATTAACTTTTGCTACCCCATGGGGAAGATATTCTTTCAAGAGACTTCCGTTTGGAGTATCATCAGCACCTGAAATATTTCAAGAAATTTTAACAAATTTGCTCAGTAAATTTAAAAATGTAAGAGTATCAATCGATGACATTTTTATATACGCAAAATGTAGAGAAGAACTACAAAAAACTGTCAGTGAGGTCATAGAAACACTAAAGAAATCAGGCTTCAAGCTTAACAAAAATAAATGCATCTTTGAATCGGAAAGAATAAAATTCCTGGGGCACATTGTTTCAGCACACGGACTAGAAGCAGACCCAGAAAAAGTAGAAGCTATACAGGCGATGAAGACACCAACGAACAAAACAGAGCTACAGAGACTACTAGGAATGGTCACATACCTAAATAAATTTATTCCAAAAATGTCTGATTTAACAAATCCACTGAGAGATTTGTTACACAAAAATACAACCTTTATATGGGAAATTCATCACGAAGAAGCTTTGAACAGAATAAAACAAGTTCTTCAAAGGCCTCCAGTATTAAGACTGTATGATGTAAACAAACCTGTAACATTAAGCGTTGACGCAAGTTCCAAAAATCTTGGTGCTGCACTACTTCAAGAAGGACAACCAATAGCCTATGGAGCAAGAGCGTTAAGCAAGTCTGAAGAGAATTATCCACAAATTGAAAAAGAAGCACTAGCTATACAGTTTGGATGTAAGAAGTTTCACGAATATGTTTATGGTAAAGAACTGACAGTGGAATCAGACCATAAGCCACTTGAGACAATCTTCAAAAAAAACATACAATCTGCTCCAGCGAGATTGCAACGCATACTATTTAATCTTGCACCATATGCACCAAAAGTTATATTTAAAAAAGGCACAGAAATACCCTTAGCAGACTTTCTTAGTCGAGACTGCGATGCATCTAATCTGAAATATGAACAAGAAGAAAATTTGAAAGTTGAAGTAATACTACCTATGTCAATTGACGCAAAAGAGGAGTTAATTACAGCTACAAAGGAAGATCCACATTTACAGTTACTACTTCAGACAATAATAAAAGGATTTCCAGAAAAAGTCAATGAACTTCCCACAGAACTACAACACTATTTTAACTTTAAAGAAGAATTGAGTTATCACAAAGGAATAATTTTCAAAGGAAATAAAATTGTAGTACCAAAATCACAGATCCCTAAAATGCTAAAGAATATTCATCAAGGACATGCAGGTATACACAGCTGTTTAAGAAGAGCACGACAAATTCTCTACTGGAAGGGACAATATGATGATATCATAAAACTAGTTAAAACGTGCTCTGTCTGTGAACAAACACAAAAAGACAATATTAAAGATATAGTGCTAATTAAAAAGATTCCTACACTTCCATGGCAAATAGTTGCATCTGATCTATTTGAATTAAAAGGAAAAACTTACCTTGTAATCTGTGACAGCTACTCTGGTTATTTAGATTTTCAACAGCTAAAAGGTCAGTCTTCATATGAAGTTATAGAACAACTGAAAAGATGGTTTGCTGTACATAGAATACCCGAAGAGCTACAAACTGACAATGGAACACAATACATGTCTAGAGAATTCAAAATCTTTCAAAAAGAGTGGAAATTTAACCATGTCACATCCAGTCCACATCACCATCAAGGCAACGGGCTCGCCGAAAAAGCAGTTCAAGTAGCCAAGAACATATTAAAAAAAATGTAGGATTGACAAGTCCGACGTTCAACTAGCTTTATTAAACTGGAGAAATACACCAAGAAATGATATTTTAGGTTCACCGAACCAACGGCTATACAGCAGAATAACCAGATCTCCATTACCTATAAAAGACAGTAACCTGAAACCAAAAATAATGCAAGGCGTCACAGCTGAACTAAAACGATTAAGAGAACAACAAGCCAGTTACAGTAATAAGCACACTAAAAGACCAGACCATTTTGAAATTAATGAAAAAGTCAGACACAAAGTTGCTCATCGCCACTGGGAAGGGGCCAGAGTGATAGAAAAGCCTGAAGGTCTACCGAGATCCGTAATCATTCAAACTGATCAAGGCCAAATCCTACGTAGAAACTTCAGTCATCTGCACAAGACACAAGCAGACATTACTAGCAACAGAGTGGTAGTCCCTGAAACTAAATACACAGATGAACCAGCAGTACAACAGGTTCCAGCACAAGAACAATCACCAGCTGTTCCTATGTCACTCCCAGTATCAACAAGCTCGTCACCAAACACTTCTAATCATTCGCAGAAGTCAGACATGGCTCAACCAGCGACAGCACTAAGAACATCAAGATTTGGTAGAATAATTAAACCAGTAAATAGACTTGAACAATACTCAAATTAGTTATTAAATATTATTTTATAAGTTATATTATGTTGTGCTGTGCAATTTATGATTATAGGTAATTAGTTAAGTATTAATATAATAGTATGTTTAGAAAACAATGTTTTTAGTTTACAAAGAAAGGGAGATGTAAAGTATAGACTATAAGAGTATTCTGTTATCTGTGGTAAAAGACACCTAGTGTAAAACTCGTGTACTAAACATATATAGTTTCCGTATCCAACATGGACCGTTACTCATTTCTTTGTAAACCCTCAATAAATCAATAATCACCACGTTACAATCTTCTTTATGTATTTTACAAGCTTAATCAATATTAACGATACTTGCGGTATTTGGACATCGCACATCACTAGCCATACTTGACAGTTATTACTGTTTGTAAACAATACAAAGAAATTAATTAAAACATGAAATTATAACGCTGTAAGCCATATAAACATGACATAGGCTTCAATAATCTTCAGAAACGTTATCTTTTAGCAATATATTCTAAAAAAATCGAGTGAATTTGAGAAAATTTGTTACTTACTTCAAAAAGTCAAAATAGACTGATTTTTGCGTTTTTCGAACCACACTGTTATATGCAATATGTTTTCCTTATTTTCGTCCAAACGCAGAACACCATAATAATTTGTTTCAATTCCTATTTCTCGTTAAATCACCAAAAATACTTTAAGCCAGCATCTATATGACAGCACAACTACCACAAATCATGATTACTTTTGGACACAAATATGTCGGACCCCGACACGCTTGCTCACGAACTCCATGTAGATGATGTAGATCTATAATATGTCTATGGATTTAGATGTGAAGCTGTCAAGACTAATGACTTATGTCATTAGTTATCACCCGTCGTATATCTGTTTATCTGGAAATATTTTAGCAAATTACAAAGTTATCGTTTCGCACCTCTAACATTCATTGCTCTAATCACCTTCACGTAACGCGTGTTACCGAATGTCGGACGCGCGTGCAATGAGAGTTAGTAAATACATCACATCAAATATATACCCTGATTTTTGTAGTAGTGAGTGTTTATATTAATTAAAATGGATAATAATAGAGATAAGAAAGACGAAACAAGTGACCAGAAAAAAGAACTACTGTCGAGTTTACAAAAAATATGTTTAGTGTGCGGTGATAAGGCGCTAGGTTACAATTTCAACGCGATTTCTTGCGAGAGTTGCAAAGCGTTTTTTAGAAGAAACGCCTTAGCCAGTAAAGAGTTCAAATGTCCGTTTACGAATAACTGTGTAATCACTGTGGTTACGAGACGGTTTTGTCAAAAATGTCGATTAGAAAAATGTTTATCTATTGGTATGGTGAAGGAATTTATTATGTCAGAAGAGGATAAGGCAGAGAAGCGGAGAAAAATAGAGGAGAACAGAGCGAGGAAGCGGCAGCGAGATCCAGATGACGCCGTTACTAGCTCTAAGAATACAAAGCTGGATGATGAAGGGGATACTGGGTTTGCTCAGTTACAGGAGTCTGCGATCCAGTATGATTCATTTAGTACAAGTTGCAGTCCTAGTAGTACCGTCCAGTCTCCTGTATCCAACGAGTTAGACACATCACTACAGTCACCCGCATACAACTACACAGCAGCTCCCCAGAGTAACGACCAACCATCCACTATGAAAGTATATCCCATTGATGACAAGACTGGCATCAACAGATCAATATATGAACAACGAGTGTTGATTGATTCCTATATAATGTATGACAATGTTGATAGCAATATGTATGCGGAACCCCCAAAACAAAATACTATAAGGTGTGTATTGCATGAAAATTTGTGTGAGATATCTTTTTCATGTTTATTAACACATTCAGTATTAAACTGAGGGTCAAGGAGCGACATTGTACTGCTATTCTATACATTTTCTTAAAAAATAATCTTTATTTTCCCCAAACCTCTGAGTAATGAGAAATATCCCTGGTATATTATATTTGAAGTAAATATTAAATACATATTTTAGCCTTCTATTGCACACTTTACTATGCTGAGATGTTTTGTACTAACATGGCAATCATTTTTAATGGCTTTGTTAGACATGTTGTCTTATAATGTATCTTTGTGGCAACATTAATATTGTGTAATATTGACAAAGCATTCAGAGGCTTATAAAGATAATATACTTTTATGTAATTTTGCCAAATAAAATGCCAAATAAGCATCAGCTAATTAAGCTATTGTGAATTGTTGAAATACACCAAAAGATAGAGAATTACTCCAAATTCAATTAGGAGACTTAAAAGTGTGATGGACTTAAATCCTCCTATTAAATGTATGATCTGATAAGTTTTCTGTAGCTTAATTATTTTTACATTTATTCAACTCATGATTTCTAAATTAATGTTTGCTTTGATACTTATCAGAATACTCAATTTTTCAACTACACCTGCGTGCAAAAAAATCGACCCACCCCTTACAGTTTCGTTTAGTACACGATAAATTAAAATCTAAAATTAATCAATGAATACTTTTCAGGTTTATTATTCAGTATAATTCCAAGATTACAATAGACCGGTTGTCAGTGTTAAAAGTTTTCGTTTATTGATTTTACAGACTGTAAAACAAAAACAGTTACGAGTAGCAAACATTTTTACTGAATAATATGGAAGTAAAATTAAAAAATGGCATTAAATTTCGAAAGAAAACTTTATTCAGTAGCTTGTATTCCCGCCACGAACTCTTATTGCTGCTTCCATCCTGTTTTTCATTGACCTTATTAGTGTTTTTATGAATTTTTGGGGTATACCATCCCACTCCTCTTGAATAGCCACCTTTAGTTCCTGAGGGTTTCGGGGGGCTGATTTCTGGCCCTGACCCTTCTTTACAGCTCATCCCTTAGATGTTCAATAGGATTAAGGTCAGGGCTCCTCGCTGGCCACTCCATAACAGGAATTTGCACCTCACGTAGGTACTCGATTACTATCGTTGCTGTATGTGGTCTGGCGTTGTCCTGCATTAGCGTGAAACCCTCTCCTACAAATCCGGCGTATGGCATGACATGTTGTTCGAGTACCTCTTGGATGTATCGATGTGCAAGCAAATTGCCTATACGAGGACCAGATACGAACTGAAGGTCAGTTTTTCCTTCCAAAGAAATTCCGCCCCAAACGGTCCACGAACCTCCTCCAAAAGCCCCTCGTTCTGCAATACAAGCTTGTGCAAATCGTTCTCCTTCTCTTCGGTAAACTTTCCTACGCCCATCATTTCCATGAAGACTAATTTTACACTCGTCCGAGAACAGTACGACCTTCCATTGTTCGAGTGTCCAATCAACGTGAGCACGAGCAAATCGAAGCCGCGCTTGGCGATGCGCGGGGGTTAATTTTGGACCATTAGCGGGTTTGTGAGGATGCAATCCGCTTTTTGCAAGTCTCCGTCGTACAGTCCATTCACTTACAGCTACACCGCGAACATTATGAAGTTGCTGTTGCACCTGAACACCAGTCAAATGCCGATTCCTTAAACTTGTAGACACCATAAATCGATCATCTCTTTCTGAAGTAGCCCGATTTCTTCCCGAACCTGATCGTCTATTGAAGCTCCCAGTCTCTAAGAACCTTCTGTAAACTCGTCTTACTGCTGATCGACTTAGGTGAAGACGTCGGGCCACGACGCGCTGGCTCAATCCAGCCTGGATCAGTGCTACAACTTGAGCATACTCAGACGGAGTAGTATCCATTATCACAGAGAGAAAAAACAATTTAACTCAAGTTAAATGACCACTGAATCAGTTAAAATAACCAATTATTGAATAAACAATAAATTGATCAACTTTTAGCAGTAAGCAATATCACTGAGATTGCGTTATTAAAAATTAGAAATGAGGATGTCCGAGTAATCGAGTCAATATCATCAACAATGTCGCGTTAATTGAAGTGTAGGGTATGTAAAAATAAAGTTAATGAAACATACCTTCAAATTAAATTACTACATCTTGTTTGTCTGTTCTTAATTTTTATATACTATGTTTTGAATCGAAACTCAGAGGGTGGGTCGATTTTTTTGCACGCAAGTGTATAATAATTAGATACACTACTATACTAAATTCATAATTATACATTTTTCTTTTACCCTGATTCTTCTTTTGGGAAACTTGGTTCTTGGGTTAGACAGAGGCATTAAAATCCTTTTTTTTTGCTATTCTACCTACTTTATACTCTCTACTATATACTACCTGTCAATAGGGAGGTGATTAAACTGAACTATTGGACGAAGGCATTACTGCAAATTAATTAAATACACATTTGATACAAACTCACAGACACCAAACAATCATAATCATCCAACCGTCCCGATAGAAGCCCCGAATATATAATTACGATTGACAGATCAATATTAACGAATAGTGAGAAGACAAAATATCGAGAGCCGCAACACGTCTGTGCGGAGATCCCCTCCACTAGTAACAACCCGGATATCAACAAGGCGAGGGACATACTTCAGGATGTGGAGAGGTGAGTGCTACTTTACATTGCTTTTTTACTAATCAATTATTACGACCGATAATCGGTTAGGTCGTTAGGTTACACAATACATTCATATAAATTGCAACACAGCCCAAATTTCGCACATATGGCCAATTTAGTCGATCCCCTTATCTTATCAAAAACCTTGTTCGTATCGACGTAGTACGTTGAATCATTTTGTGTATGGTGTAGCGCAAGGTTTATCGAGGAAAACTCTTATCTCTTATCAACTGAATTGCGAAATTAGGGATTGACTTATTGATTTTTGTAAATGTCACATTAGTTTTATTTTTGATTCCTTTGTTTTTTTTTTCGTTCCATTACCTCTAGGAGCTCTTCCTAGTTTGTAAAGTGTTATTACGATATCTAATAAGAATAAATATGTTTTGTTGTTGCTACGCACAACAATGCATATTTTTTGTTATATTTCGCACCAGCTGTTGCCCGCCTGTGTACCCAGTTGCGTCTAACTCCGTTCTGTGATTTTTGTGTGAAAGAGGAATAAACATTCGCGTTTATTGTATTAGCAGGTTAAAAGGATTAGTGGTATATTAGTACGATGAATCCGTATTATACATCGAATCGGAAAGTTAATGTTAGACTTTGTTAGCTGCCGGGCAATGACGGTCCAGAAACATTACAAGTATCTACTTATTTTGTTTACCCTTTATTGAGACGGGGATGAGTTTGTAAATACGGTTATCATGGGAGCTGAAGTCTTTCAGCACAGTAGTGCGGGACAGCGCCACTACACGGTGACCGGCGCGGCCTAGAGCAGTGTTTCTCTACCACCCCTGCTTCATAACGTGTCTATGTGTTAAAAACCCTATTTTTGTGGCTGTTAAAATTCTACTGCTTTTCTTTACTGAAGCTGAACTGCTGCTTAACTGCCTTTCTTTAACCCGAAACACAGGTTTAAAACAAACCTAGTTCGGGTGGTCCCTATATTATCTTTAGACCATCCTTCTCGTATATTATTAAGTTTTGGTGTAGATTAACTCAACTCCTATGATTATAACTATTAAGATATCTTTACTGGTTTTACATCTGAGTCATTTGTATTCGTACATTTACTAAGTAATGTGAACTATGTTTTAAATAAATTTATTTTATTTTATTTTTACTGATGGCAATAAATTCAAAACAGTTTACTGTAATTTTAACCAAAACACAGTAAATGTTAATTTAAATAATTACTAATATCCTGTTAAACTTGGATAAAAAAAAAAATATAAATTTAAAAACACCATATCTCACGACCCCGTTTGAACTAAACAAAATTTTGTCTAATTATAGCTTATATATAATTCCATCAATTATAAGGAATTATAATTTATGGAAACGATAAAAAAATAATAAATAGTTCGCCTTTTTTAGAGGAGCTCGTGGCTAAGCTATAACCACATAAGTGAATCGATCACAGGTTAAGCTATGCTTGACGCGGTTGGTCCGTAGATGGATGACCATCTTTGTCATAACGAGTTCCTCCGTGTTTCGGAAGGCACGTTAAATTGTGGGTCCCGGCTGTTATTCCTACATCTTTGATAGTCGTTACAGTTAGTCAGAAGCTTGAAAGTCTGACAACCAGTCTAACCCAGGGGTATCGTGTTGCCTAGGTAACCGGGTTGAGGAGGTCAGATAGGCAGTCGCTCCTTGTAAAACACTGGTACATAGCTGAATCCGGATTGACTGGAAGCCGACTGCCGGCCAAAAGTTTGAGACCATTAGTGAAAGTCTTCTTCACTAAAAAAAAATTTCAAAAGGGTGATAAAGAGCTAATTTGAATATTTTTTTTTTTTTTTTTTATGCTATTGTCATTACAGAAAATCAAAAAGTCATTTTTGTAGCATATTTTTAAGTTATGATGCTATAAATGTATATTGTCACAGAACATCAATGAGTGCCGGTCAAGTACCAGGTTGTAGAGTCATTGCAATTTTTTTATGTCCTACTAATTTCTTATAACTATGATTTTTTTTCGCGTTTTAGGATATACAGGATTAGTTTAGCTTTCCAAAACATAATTATTACCCGATTTTGTATAAAGTTAAATCCTGGCAAGTCCGAGCTCGTCTTTGTAACACTAAAAACATTAAAAGGGCTAAAGTGCGCGAGAAACTAGCAAGAATTAGCAGTGAAATTAATTGTGCCATAGTTGTTTTACACAACAAAGCCAAATTTGATCGAGCGGTTGCCTCTCAACTTAAGTTATCGAAGACTTGAGTTCATAACACAACAACCTCATACAAGGAGACTGACAGTTATCGAGATCGGTCGCGATCGGTAAGGCCTAGAGCTACCGCTTCTAGCCAGCATAATTTAATCGTAGTTACCAGGAGCGGAATAGACGAAAAGCAGCACCACAAATATGCGCAGAAGACAACAGTAAAATGACGAATGCGAGATGCTCACTTATTTGGTCGGGTTGTCCTTCGAAAACCATTCCTTTGGCCACAAAACAAATGGAAACCGATGCAGTGGGACCCTGTCTATCGAGGCAGGACTAAAGAAGACTTTAAAAAAGCTATTTCGACAGATGAATCTGAAGTTAAAATATTTTTATCAATACGACGAATTTTTGTTCGACGTAGCGCCGAGAAAAAGATGATGCCAAAAGATTTCTGCACTGATAACCCGAAACACAGGTTTAAAACAAACCTAGTTCGGGTGGTCCCTATATTATCTTTAGACCATCCTTCTCGTATATTATTAAGTTTTGGTGTAGATTAACTCAACTCCTATGATTATGACTATTAAGATATTTTTACTGGTTTTACATCCGAGTCATTTTTATTCGTACATGTATTTAAGTAATGTGAACTATGTTTTTAATAAATATATATATATTTTTTTTTTTTAATGTGGTCCCACTCAACCGTCAAACATGGTGGTGGTTTTATTATGGTCTGGGGATGTTTCTCGTGCTCTGGAACTAGAGATTTGGTGTGAGTCGAAGGAATTATGAAAAAGGAACAGTATAAACGAATACCACAACAAAATTCCGTTCTGTCTAGTGTGAGATTAAATGGAAACTGTTTTTTTTTTTCAACATGATAATGATCCCAAACATAGTTCAAACTTATGCCGGGGTTATTTAGAAGGCAAAGAAACAGAAACGGTTTAAAAAAAACATGGTGCGGCCACCTCAGAGCCCGGATCTCAAACCGATCGGGGTTTGCGGGTAGGGCTCGATAGAGACGTGTGCAGTTATTGTTCCTCCTCACAAAAAGACATGTGGTTAAAAGAAAGCTCGAACAATATTTCACAAGAGACAATCGAAAAAAGTAATAAAAGCCAGGAAGGGGTTTTTGACCAAAAACCTGTTTGAACATTAACGGCAATTCTTTCTAACAAATAAATAATAAATTGTTGATATTTTCTTTTATTCTTGACGTATGTGTACTCTTGCTTTGTATTTTGAGTTTTGTTTCATTTTCATGCCTTGATGAGGGTGGTCTCAAACTTTTGGCCGGCACTGTAGTTGGGGAAAGGCTAGGCCAATGATGAGTTCGCCGTTTTGTCCTACAATTGTTTTTTTTTAATTTTCGGATAGCGGATATTATGAATCATTGTGTTTTTTTATCAACTATAAGGCCTCATTTACGGAGACGCGGGGCGGGTCCGTTTTTTCTGTTTACGGAGGAGCGGCGCGTGAAGCGGCACGCAGGGTCGCACGCGTAAACACAAATGTATAGCAACATACGACGTTGTTTATAGAGAAGCGAGGCGGGAAGCGTGGCGGGCGACGCGGCGGCGCACGCTCGCCTCGACCTAATCGACTAGTTTTATGTTGGCGAGAGATGGGAGTGCACGTGTCGCAACTTGCAGCATGAATGACGAAAAATTTCTAAACAAGACTGACAGAAGATTCCGTCTCGGGCATAGCCTCATCGAGAATTGCCGCAGCGTGCGTCGCCGCGTCCCACGCGAGCTCCGCCGCAAAGAACACTCCATTTCAAACAAACACGTCAACAATCGCTTCTCCGTAAGCGCACGCATACAACGCCATATATTTGAATTCAGTGCGGGCCGCGCCGCTCAACGCCACGCGCAACGCCCCGCGTTTCCGTAAAGGAGGCCTAAGTCGTATCGAAGCCGGAATTGAACTGTAGTACTGTACTGTAGTAGAATTGACATAAACTATCCATTTCTTGATGAAAAACAGTATGACACAAAAACAGCGTTTTTAACACACTGTGAATCAGCACGTCCGGTCCTCTGTCTTAGTTGTCATAAAACTATCTCCATACCAGGTCTTTGCAAAGTTGAAAGATAAAACTATTATTATGTTGGTTCGAGATTCGGGATTGCAGGTGTGTTGATATTGCTGATAACTATAGATGCTTATGAATATTATGACTCATAATATGTTATTTATAAAACATGAGATACATGAAGCAATTGGGGTTAGCTACGATAAGTTTTGATCGCGGCTTGTAATACACTAACGCAAACTGCGCTGCTAACATGGTAAAACTCTGTATGTATCAAATGACATAATGTAAACAATATCGCGACTTTTATCTTATAGATTCACGTATCAGTTTTATTTATCAAACGAAAACATCTTGCGTCGTAATGGAATATTGAACAAGTTTTCCTGTCACAAAATCATAGGCCTTTTATTCTTTTAGAAATTTAGTTTTGTTTACTAGCTTGGGCCCATAGAAATCTAAATAACAAGGTTATAGAAGTGCCAACGCCGCGTGACCTTGTCGCCACACTGGTGTCTCGGACGACACCAGCGCGCGAACTTACGCTCAGTCGCTCGCGGAACGTCGTCACAGCAAGAACCACTAAAAATGGTGTTTTGCGGCGTTTCTCAGGCTGGAAATTCATCTGCATCGTGTAATAACATAAATAAATAGATAACATTTTATCGGTAAGTAAATTATTGCAGTAATATTGATGTTATTGCCAAATTAAATTTCAAAACATAGCCTTCCTTATAAACCATATTTATATCGCACCACCCTGCAAAATTGCATTCTTTCCTAATCATTGCCTCTGCAGTAAGAGACTTACAGAAATGCACCGTTGTAAAAAGAGAAATGTATAACGAAAAATAATATTTATCAATGCGATCGTATTTGTAGTGGTACGGCCGCACAAAACTGTCGGAAATAGTGATGTGGTTAAGTGCGGACAAACTATCCAAAAGTAACAATTTTAATAGTCGTTTGTTTTTGTGAACATATTATTGAATATATTTTTATTTCAGATTCCCGCAGGATGCAAATAAATACAAAAGACAAGTGGATGACTACCACGGGTAAACGAAATTGGTACCCTACAACTTAGGCCGAATATACACTATGAAATTAGTTGCATGCATGATAACTTGCCGCCCGCCGCCCCGCCCGCGCCCCTCTCCATTTTTACGGCTCGGACCGCGCTCGCAACTGAATGTTTCAAAAAGTACGCGTTATAGCATAGCATTGAATAAAAATTGCAATTTAAATTTATCCAAATCTCATAAATACCTATTTTTTTATTATGAACGTTTACTAGTCATTCGATACATGAACTGGGCTGTATTTGTAAGACGACTAAAAAGTCACCGTATATACCAAACCTACCTACCAAGTATTTCCTAATAATATTTTTTTTTTGACAACCGACAATTAGCGAATTTTTTTTTGTAAGTACATATTATAATGTATTCCATAGAAGAATACAACAAAAAACATTGGCACTCATAATTTCGTCTTTCATTATATTTCGGATCCGTAGTCAATCCCTAGTGTAGTTTACGTAATCACTACGACTAATGCAAAAAAATGCAATGACTGTGTGAGTTAGTGAATCCATACAACGACAAAGTCAACCTTATTGTAATAGATGTACAGCCTAGTGTTGTTTGCTTGGTCTTCTCGATGTTAAGGTTTGCGTGATTGCGTAGTTATTTGCTGTGAATGTGTTGAAGCCCCGCCCACCGGCGACATGCGTTTCGATAGATCGCCGCGGTGTATGCCATTTCTATTACCTTGTTATTTAGATTTCTATGCTTGGGCCCGATGATAATTATACTAACTAGCATAGAAAGACTAAGAAAAAATAGACAATATAAAAATCAAATAATGAGGCAATTCTTGTATGCCTAGATCACGTTCTGCACTCAATATTCTCCGAGACTTGATTGACGAACTGTAAGGTGTTCTCGAACGAGCGGAAGGTGATCATCGACGGTCCTTGACCTTGACTTGAATGGGTGACCTAGTCTATTGAAATGTTACATTTGGTTTGCGCTTTTTAGGGGACGCAATTTTATTTTCTGATGTGCTTAGTAAAGCAATAACCAAGTTTGTGGGGCTGCCACCCTTGCCCCATGGCCTCCACCTAAAAAATAGTACCAATTGAAATGGTTTTTACAATATAATATTTCTTAAACCAACAATCTGAAAAAAAACATGTTCTAGTCTCTGTACTAAATTATGCATAGGTTAAGAACTTTTCCTTGAATCACTTTATCTATTAAAAAATCGTATCAGAATCCGATGAGTAGTTTTAAAGTTTTAAAATTTTAAGCGTTCAAAGGGACAGAGGGTCAGAAAAAGCGACTTTGTGTTATACTATGTAGTGATACCAAGGAGAAAAGCAAAGACTACGTACCTAATGATAAATAAAAATTCAATCTAAAATTAATAAAAAAACCCGACCCAAAGAAAGTACGCAATTACCACATGAATTATGGAACCACTGGAACGATGTACGAAGATTAAAATTCATTCTCTGTATAAAAGGGCGGCGGTGCTGGTCGGTAACGGAACGGGCTAGTGGGCATGCCTTCATACTTTTTAATACAAATAATATTTTTTTGCCGGACAAGTTCATAGCACGTCAATTAGAAACATGAAGAAAACTAGTCAAGACGAATTCAACGAGCCCAAATTCGATGGGTTTACTAAAAGGTAGACCAGACCAGCTCAGAGGTTCCAAGAGACATTAGTGTTTCAAATTTAAAATCGGAGCATCCGTTTAGGAGCTGCGATGCCACAGACAAACACATACACACTCACACTCACCTGTCAAACTTATAACGTACCGTCGTTTTTGCGTCGGGGGTTAAACATACTTTCGATTTTATTTTTAATCTTTTAAATGAAAGATTAAAAATAAAACCGAAGAAATTATTGTCATTAACTGAAAGCAGCAGACAAATGACAAAACCGTTACGTCGGTTAGTATTTGTTTATTTTTTGTATTGAGAATAATAACATTAAAATATACTTTTATTCATGAACTCACACTAGGAACTTAATCCTTGTGTCGCGGTGGGTTTCACAAACATTCAAGTCACATGCACAAACGCATTCGTGGATCACACAAATTCTTGTCCTACGCGGGGGTCGAACCCGCGACACGCCTCGCTCAGTGGATTCGGCAACAAACAAACAAGTGAGTGTATAAAAACGTGGGGAAAATGATCTTCAAGAAACGCTCATACCAACCAACCTATTTAAAATGATAAGGATTAATATTCTATTTGTGTAAAAAGCTTTCCAAAATAGCGCTTTATAACTACATATTTGTTTAAGTATTGGTATGCGCGGACTTATCAATAGATCTCCATATATGAGATAGACGATTACTCCATACATTATTTTATTATTGTCCCAATTGTGCGGGATCGCGAGTCGAACGATCCCGCCGCGTTTGCTCATGATTAAGGACTCCGGTTGGGTCCGAAACTAGTCGGGCTGCCCCGATAAATACGCGTGAGTAAACCGTTACATCATTTAATAATGAATCATTCTCACGACACTTACTATCAAAATAATGTATATTTTGTTCTATCTTAATATCGTTACTTATACGGTTTCCCCTTGTGTTGACCGGGATAAAAAGTAGACTATGTGTTAATCTAGGGCATTCTAGGTTAACATCGATCCAGCCGCATTTGCGTGAAAGAACAACAAACATACATCCATATCTACATTCTTACAGACTTACACATTTATAACATTAGCGGAGACGGAAGCAGAAAATAACAAGAAAGAAATGATAAGAAGATATTAACACTAAAGCTTATTAAATGTGATCGGGTCAACCGTCTCAAAGTGATATTGTTGCAGATGTTTAAGAGAGACTACTTACGACTGAATAATATTAAGTAGTGGTGGAGCTTCTCAACTATTAAATACCCTGAACACTAAAACGTACTGATAGTTTCCCTATACCTTACAGGATAGAACCGAACTCGATGGAGTCTATACTATGCGAGGCCATCAAGTTGGAGTTCGAAGCGTACACGTCTGTCAACCCATGCAGCGGCTCATCCCGGGAATTAAACGAGGTAACTAAAATCAAATCTTTTATTCAAATTAGGCTAATGAGTATCACTTTTTGAACGTCAAATTACATTGGACAGCACTCAATTTCGCCCGCCCTTCACCGCATCGCATCGCTTCATGCCATCATTTTCGCCCGCATTGTTAAGACTTTGAGCTTCTCTATTACCATCTTAGGTAATACCTAGAATTTTTTGAACGAATATAATATATAGATATATCGTTTATTATACAGTGTCGTTTAATGTAACACATTTACTAAAATCGGTTTGTTTTATTTGTACATAATGACCCATCTCCCACAACAATTTTACTGAAAAATTACCGCAGAGTCAACTTCTGAGTTCTAAATCTATCAATAATACTCATAAATGAAACTTAAAAAAATACATACAGGTTCAGACATGTATTTTTGTAGTCGTTTAATGAAATAGATTCCTGAATTTTATTTTGTTTTTATACGTATTTTTAGGTTGAAATAGGGGAAGGTGGGGTAAGACGGGGACCTTAAGGTATTTTATAAATAAAACCCATCTTTTTAAATTGCACAACGTAGGAACTTTTATTAATTAAATAATCAGTCTTTCTTCTTTTAATTACAATCAGTCAAAACAAAAAAAAATAAGTTCTTCTCATAAAAATATAAACATAAAAAAAATAACTGAATCACCCCATCTTACCCCACCTATAGGGTAAGATGGGGTATACCCCTGGGGTAAGATGGGGTATAGACTGTTTAAGCGCCGTCATCTTCACAAACCGGGCAGATATGTTCAGCTTCGTCATCGCTATCTTCCACTCCTGCACAGCCACAATGCGCCCACTTACCGCAACTATGACAAGTGATCCACCCTTCAGTTGACTCAGAATACAAGCCGCAGCAGTACAGACATTCTGTCTGAGCTTCTTCGCTGTTCTTTGTTTTTCGAGTTCTCGTAACCGTTTTTTTAATTTTCGTTTTGTTTGTTACGTTTGGTTTTGGCCTCTTACTATTTTGTTTTTCCTCTAATTCAGTTTTATATGGAGAAGCAGTAATAATAGCTGCTTTTCCCCTTCTTCGAACTTGCCTTGGTCTTTTTTCGGCGAATCGCGGATAAGGCATTAACTGTTTCGGTCTAACCAGATGGAATGAATCATTATCTAAAGAATAATTTGCGTGCTTTAGATATGAGGTTGTAGCAGTTGGTGTAGGTGGAGTGTTGGCCGAATTATTTACGACGGTGCAGCTAGCCATTTGAGCATCAGGAACTGATAATAATACTGTTGGTGGAACTGTTGGTGAAACTATTGGTGATACTGTTGGTGCAACTATTGGTGGAACTATCGGTGCAACTATTGAATCAACTATTGGTGCACCTGTTTGGGGAACTGTTGGTGTTTGTTGTAAGTTCATTTCTATCGTTGGTGTTGAGGTTGTATCAGTTTTGGCGTTCAGTTCGATTTCAGTGTTCTCTGCAGCAACGAAGTCATCTTCAGTAAAAATCTGTGGATTATAAGGCGAAATCCCACATGCTTTAAATGCATTGATTGCAGTTAGCATTGTTGCTGCCCGAATGAATGCTTGCCCGAAGACTTCAGCCACTTGTAATTGGGAAAGTACTTTCCCATTTGATCTCAACCAGGCTGTTAGAGCTTGATCATAAAAGATACTCAAAGGCCGCATAAAACCAACATCTGCTGGTTGTAGTCTGTGAGTGGTGTGTGGTGGGAAACATATTATTGTCACGCCGTGTTTACGGGCTTCGTCAATTAACTGCAAATTTTGTGTGTGAGAGGCATGCCCGTCTAAAATGAGCATGACTGGGTGAGATTTAGAAGCATTCGTGAATTTTACAAACTTTTGAAACCATCTGAAGAAAATATCTGCAGTGATCCAACCAGAATCTGAACATTCAGCCCATGAGTTCGGAGGGGCTCCATTAAGCAGTTCCGGTTTCATTCTTTTTCTGGGATATATAAACATAGGAGGAAGGTATGTTCCTGCAGCGTTAAAACAAATTTCTACAGTTATGGTTGTACCTCGATCAGCTGATGTCAAAGCTCCCACTTGCTTTTTACCGGTTGTCGCGATCACTTTGGACCTTGATTTTGGTACCACTGAAATACTTGTCTCATCGCAGTTGTAAATCCTGTTCGGAGTAAAATGGGTATCGTCGAGAGTTTTTCCCAGCAGTTCGAAAAATTTTCCAACAGACACTGTGTTAAAACCAGCAGCACGAGCCGCAGATGTATTTTCTGGCTTTCGTAAACTTAAGTCAGGGTGACGGTTTAGAAATCCACGCAGCCAGTCCTTACCAGCTTTTTCCTTGAGATCATTAAATGTATGTTCTTTGTTGTTACGAACTGCTAGCTGATACGCTAACTTCTGGAATTCAGAAGTTGACAAACCGAATAATCTTCCTTCCATATCCTTTAAATAAGTAACAAGCATTTGTTCTTCTTCTTCAGTAAACACTGTTTTAATCGGACCCAAAGGAACCTTGACATTTTGTACAATATTCTCTCTGTTTCTTGCTTGATTTACTTTCCGCTCGAGTGTTGTTTGAGGGACATTAAAAGCTTTGCTGGCCGATTTATAGCCTTTTCTTCCATCTAAAACGTCTTGAATTGCTAATTTCATGTGTTCTTCATTCCACGCTCCTCTATCAGTTTTTCTTTTATAGTTTCGAACCATGATCTATAAAAAAATAATTAATTATGTTAAATTAAATCGCAATAAAAATAACTCAGAGGGTATGATAGGGTACCTCGTCTTGCCCCAACATAGGTACCCCATCTTTCCCAAACCTGACTTGTAAGTTGTATTCAATTTTTTGAGGTTATAAATCAAAACAAACCGGCACGAATTATTGAATTTACAATACTAAAATAAATACATATTAACAAAAAAATATGTCACACATTATGTTTCTCATACAATATAAACAATCATGCACTTTATATGCCTCAATAATTAGATAAAACCACTTAAAATTTTAAAAATGTACTTACCAAGTAGAATCGTTCGCTCTTGCCGCCAAACTTTTTGTGACACTAACAAGTACTGCTAAATGCCGCTAGATGGCGTCAAAAGAACTTTTCTAGTAACACTGTATTATGTATTTTTTGAGGGTCCCCATCTTACCTCGCTACCCCGTCTTGCCCCACCTTCCCGTACAAAGTAATTATGAAAATAAAATTATTCCGAAATAATCTATGTTCTTTAGAAAATCGAACCCTATAGTTATTTTGACAATAGTTGCATAAAATTTGTCAAAATATCAGTTTGAACATCAGTCTAAATCACAATAAATTACTAAACGTAAGTGTGCGCCGATCAGAACAGCGCGAGCGCCTGTCGTGGAAGGACCTGTGCAATTTTTTCCGTTGTTCCGATTTCCGAGCGCTCACGAAATAAAGTGAATATTATGCTACGAACACATAATTTTGATCCGCTTTGTATTTTTTTTTCGAAAGTTAAGATTTTGTTTGTTTTCACATATTGTTAAGATGTGTCTTTTTTTTGTAAAATAATTATATATATGTTTTTATTAATTGTTTGTAATAAGTAAGTAGGTATATCAGTTGTCTGGTAAAATATATTTATTCTTATATTGTTATTTTTTTTTTATTAATTTTAACATTGATTTATATGTAGATATCGGGAATTAATAGTTATTTTGTTAGCATTTTAGAATGAGAAATCGTCTAAACCGCATGGAAGAGGGTAGCACTTTTGTATCTGATCCGACGTAGACAACAAGGAAACACCGGCCCCATTGTACATCCACCCCGTGTTCTATTTTACCATTTTTTTATAAGTATCATTTGCTATAAATATTTTACATAATACCTATGAGTGTTTTTTTTTGTTTATTTTATTTAGCGTAATGTGTTTGTGCATTACGTGTGCATTACGGTAAATAAAATATTCAATTTTTCATAATCTATAATTTTTACCACATCATATTACGATAACGGCTCAAGATTGTTTCGTCGGTCTTGACTCTCGTGTTGCACTGTTTATATTGTATTCGTGTGACTCGCTACGCACACATAGACAATGACACACTCTTTTGCCTAAACTTGAGCGCAATTATTTTGTGAAATGGCTCTTAAGAGGCCGGTGTAAGCAGCGCGCAACTGCAATTCGACGCGAGCCAAAAATCGGACGAAACATTGCTATCTCTATCGGACTTCTCGCGGCGCAGCGCGTAGCTGTGTGCGTGCGTGTAGTACTTTTGTAGCGAGTCATTCATAATGACTGATAACCACTGCATTGTACTAATTTTGTTTAGTAAATGCTTTATTTTTGTTATTTAATTTTCGGAACCGTTGGTGAACACAAAAACCAGTAATGCTTTTTTTGGAAATTATTGTACGATGTCTATATCAGAAGATTTAATGATATTAGGTATCCTAAATCTAAAAATCTAATAAAATAAAACGTGAACAAAAACTTTTCAATACAAACGTAATACCAAAAGACGGTATTTAATTTATCTAGGTTCCTAATAAACTTTTAGTTTAAAACGTTCACTATTACGAAATGCCAGCGAATTGCATTTCGCATATTTTAACACCGCTAACAGCATGTTTTCAACTAATTTTTTCTGTAATTTAATTCTTAATATTTAATAATAATTAGTCGCAGTGTGATGATAAAATAAATATTTTTCAATTTGGACCAGTAGTTCCTGAGATTAGCGCGTTCAAACAAACAAACAAACAAACTCTTCAGCTTTATATATTAGGACCTATAGAAGTATAGATAACATTTATGAGCTTAAATATGATAGAAAATACAAAAATTTTGCTAATATAAAGCGCCTTCTCGTTTATAACCACAACAATATCATAACGGGCCGTGCAGCAGAAATCGTAATATTTTAATTTCGCTATAACTTCAGAACCAAACGTCCAATTTTAATTATTCAAAGACCAAATATTATCTACATTAACTGTACATAGTGATGAAATAATTAATTTTGATAAGGATTAATAGCATGAGTAAAATAAACGCGTTTAAATGTAGTCCAAAAAAATGAAGATTTTTCAATAAAAAAAGTGGTTATTGTACCTCACTCGACATAGATAGGTATAGTGTGTCGCGAACTTTTTTGTAGATATTTATAACATCTACAATTACTTAGAACATTTTATGGTTCTATCTTTAATAGTTTAGGCAGGGTACGCAAAATAAGTAACTTTTTTGGTTGATTTTTTACACCTTGTGTTCGAAAAACCCTAATATCTTACGGAAGCCTATTTTTGGGCAAAATTAAATATAGCCTATATTACTCGTGGATAATGTAGCTTTCGAATAGTGAAATAATTTTTAATCGGTCCAGAAGTTTATGAGCCTATTCAATACAATGAAACAAACAAAGTTTTCCTCTTTATACTATTAGTGTAGATTAAAATTCGGTAAATTTAAAATGATCAAGAGTATGTTTTCGTTATGAAACTTATTTTTTGGTACCTAATAGGTAACAAATATTACGTAAGTAATCCAACCCAAGTTTATTTTTTTTTTGCAATAAGAAAGAGTACATATCATTAATTACACTATCCCATTTTTCCATTAAATCTTTTTCCAAATATTTCACTCCCACCACATCCATGTATTGGCTAGAGGCCTCCGTCGACTCCGTCCTAACTCGCCTATACCTACGCGATAATCACCTACAGCGAGCGACAACTGTTACCTACTAAGTTCCGTTTAAAATTTTAAAGTAGGTATGCTAGAGGCGGTTTACTTAAATATTATATTAAACAGTACATACATTAATGTTAGGTAATATTTCGTAAGTAAATAGTTAGTTAATAAATAATATATTTATTACTAGCTTTTCGCCCGCAGCTTCGTCGGCGTCGATGTCGGTTATATCGCGTTTCCAAGAAAGAGAACTCTTCAAAAGTCCGGGATAAAAACTATCCTATGTTCTTTCTCAAGGTCAACTCTATCTCTGTACCAAATTTCATTAAAATCAGTTCGGTGGTTTAGACGTGAAGGCGTAACAGCCAGACAGACAGAGTTACTTTCGCATTTATAATATTAGGTATAGTAGGGAATATTAGTAGGGATTAAAACGTTTTTTTTTTCATACCATTTTGTTAAAATTTTACTTTGCTTGTAAAATTACTACGTAGTAGGTACTGTGCCAAATTTCATTAAAATCAGTTCTTCGTCTTCTTAAAGTGCTTACAGATATAACAGATTTTTTTTCTTTCTTTTTTGTTAAAAAGCTACTCCCGCACTAAGGAATTTAATCCATGTGTTGCGGAGCTTTCACAAACATACAATTCACATGCACAAAGACACCTAGCCTCAGAACAAGCATTCGTGAATCACACAAACGCTTGTCCTACACGGGGATCAAACCCGCGAGGCCGCGACACGTCGCGCCCAGTGGTTTAGGCGGGATGACCTCAACCGCTCGGCTATCCGTGTAGTCAAATTGAATGAAAGTGTCAAAAAACCTTGACAAATATATATTTTTGCTATTTAGTCTTGAAACCATAATTTCAAATTCAAATGCTACAACAAATACATTATAACACTCAAATTTAAAGTAAAGGAGAAATCCAATTTACATTGACAGAGTAGGTATTAATCTAGGCGCGCTATACCAGAGTAAAGCAGACAAAAAGTAAACAAAACCTATGTGCTCGCCCTCGCTCTACCCCGTCCAAATTATTAAATTTATTTAACTATTAATTTTAATAATCACTTATTACGTCGTCGTCAAAAATGAATACTTTATTTAACTATAAACAACAAAACAATCTTTTACATCGGTAAACTACCTAATAGTTATAATGTCGAACCCAACGCCAGCGCATGCCACGAGCAGTGCGTACACGCACACAAACATAGCGTGTTGGACGTTGGTGAGACATGCGACAGCGATAATATGGTTCCAGATTTGTGATAAATTTGGTTGTGTTCCGTAATA
The DNA here is from genome assembly GCF_003590095.1 of Trichoplusia ni. Lineage (NCBI taxonomy): Eukaryota > Metazoa > Arthropoda > Insecta > Lepidoptera > Noctuidae > Trichoplusia > Trichoplusia ni. The sequence continues at coordinate 16,062,842 of NC_039484.1, forward strand.
CCAAAAATTATGAATGAAAACTTATTATATGTCCACTTTTTTTTTGATAAATTGCAACTAGATTATATAATCTGTGTTCCTATTAAAAGGATATTAAGAATATTAATGTTTTAAGTACAGAAATATTAAGTTGAAAACATGCTGTTAGCGGTGTTAAAATATACGAAATGCAATTCGCTCGCATTTCGTAAATAGTGAATGTTTTAAACTAAAAGTTTAATAGGAACCTAGATAAATACCGTCTGTATCCGAATAACATAACTTTAAGTCGGTGATATGTTCGTAGCGACAATGATTTTGGTATTACGTTTGTATGGAAAAGTATTCGTTCACCGCACCCTTAAGAACATAAATTTTATTATATATATTCTTACTTTAAAATAACAACTTACTACACAAAAATAACAACTTAAAACCACGAGGTAGCGTGGCGAGCCAAGTTCATGTACCAGATGGCGAGCAGCACCGTGTGTAATATTACACGAACCATTTAGAGCCACTTTTGACCCCCCCATAACTCCAAAACTATATCACATAAACATGTCAAATCCAAACATGACTTTATATTGAGACTTGCGAGATACATGTGTATGTACTCCAAAAAATGTCTCCAACGGTTGGTTAAATATTAAATTATTAACGTCAAAAAAAATTAATTAATAAACCAATTGAATTTTAATATGGAACTGTATATTTCTGTCAAATTAATGTTTCTACTGAAGCGCCACACTGTATACCTGGGCCCTAATTCTGCTATTTACAATGGCCGATGAATGAATGAAAATTGGCTCAAAACGACACTTTTCGTGTTCTCTTATGCATTTTTCCTTCACAATAATTGGAAATTTAGTATGGGACGGTAGACTCAAGGTCAATTAAATGAATTTTCAATTATTGTGTTGGCATAATGTTTAAGAGAATAGGAATAGTTTCAAATTTAATCCAATTGCCATTAATTCATCGGTCATTGTCAAGTATCAGAATCGGGGCCCTGTTCATTAAGTTTAACTAGGTGGTCTGTTATAATTGAATAATAATACATTATAGTTTGCGAGTAGAGTATCTAATTGTACTTTTATCTTTATACTTGAGGTGGAACGAGCGAAGTTAAACGAGTTGATAGTGGCCAACAAAGCGTTGAACGCACCAATAGATGACGACGTGTCGCAGCTTGTGGGTGATACCGCCTGCACCGCCGGTTTCAAGGTACAAACCGTAACAATGAAAACTTTAAACAAATACAGTTTTATCGAATCACTGTTATTGAGCTGTGATCTACTGATATTCCCTATGCAGTTTGCAGTATCCTTATAAGATGAAATTTCATGAAATACTTGCTTTCGTTATAGAATAATAGAGATGTAATTTAAGAATGTATTTTTATTTTAAAATTTCAGGAAGGTGACGGCAAGCACGACCCTCGTTTGATAACGATTGTGAACCTTACAGCTGTAGCAATAAGGCGGTTTATTAAAATGGCCAAGAAAATCAACGCCTTCAAAAATATGTGCGAAGAAGACCAGGTAAGATGCTTCAGAACTAAAAATGTACAGTTTTCGGGATTGAAAAACGTCTAAGGGGACCATTCCCCTTAGATGTTGGACTGCACGGATAGCCGAGTGGTTGAGGTCACCACGCCAAACCCACTGGGTGGGTTGTGGTAGGGCAAGTATTTGTGTGATCCTCGAATGCTTGTCCTGAGTCTGGGTGCTTTGTGCATGTGACTTGAATGTTTGTGAAACCCCAGCGACACAAGGATTAAATTCTTAAACGCGGGAGTCGTTTACTGTAAAAATAAAAAAAACATGTTGCTTGCAAATTCCAATACACCATGTTTGATTTTAATAGCTGCAAGAAATAAGTATTTGTGGACACGCAAATACTCATTCAGTAAAAAGATAAAAAAAAAATCAATTCTACAAAATTCTATGAGAAATGAGTCGTAATGACTTAAAGTACCGAATACGGAACTAAATTGTGCCAAAACGGTTTTAAAGCTGAGTGTTTTTGACAACAGGTGGCGCTGTTGAAAGGTGGCTGCATAGAGATGATGGTCCTCAGGAGTACGATGACTTATGACGGCCAGGGCAACCAGTGGAAGGTACAACATTGGTTATTCTTTCTTATTATTGTAATGTTGATGTTCTCACTAAACATGTAGCAGTAGATACTTACTGTGCCGAAAGTCTGGCAGCCACCCTGCTAGGTACAATGTAAGTTGTTCGAAGTAATTCAATATCTCTTCGAGAACAGCTGGGCTGCGCAACTGGCTGTGATCGAGCAGCCGTTGCGTTGCTGCTGAAATGTCTGGCAGTCCTGGCATTTGCATCCCACCTCGGTTGCATACCATTTCGAGATGGTTAGGAGCAGAGCATCTTTGTGCTTCGCGTAAATTGTCACCACTTATTGCGTACACACATTTGAGAAGCGATAGTTCCTAGATCACTCATTATGGCGGACAACGCTTGACAACCGAAAGCGCGCGCGTACTTCCGCTTTCGGTGTTCGGACATAGCTAAGATGCACTAATACTGACCTTCACCTAGTTCAAGTAAAAGGGGCCGAGTAGAAGGAATAAGGATAGCGTTAGGCAATCTGATTGGGCGACAGTCCTCGTGGACTGTGCTGGATTGGAGATGGAATGACTCGTGCGGTGCGTAGGTATACTCTACAGTTTGAAACGTACACATTTTTAACAGGATGTTTCAGATTACTCGCGTATTATTATTTTTTCTTCGTACCTATTATCTTAGTTGATGATAAAACAATAATAATAGCGCCTAGGGGTATTTTATGTCGGATACATGAACTGGGCTGCTTTTGTAAGACGACAAAAAAATCACCGTGTATAATTGAAAAATGTTTACGTGTTGGAGGAGAGGGTAAGATATTTAATTGTAATAAATCTGCTTAAGTAATATTTGAACGGCCCCAAAGTAAGTCGCGGACAAAGCTCGAACTCTCAAGTTACTTCGCTTTGCAGACCCTCTATAATTTAAATTTAAATAATTGTACTGTACGTTAGATTTCACGGAAGTCCCGACGCGATTCGAATAGACTTTATGTCTGCAACTGGGTGGTTTAGATTTAACGACACGGATAGCCGAGTGTGGAGTAGTATTTTTTTTAAGTGAAAACTTGTTTAGCGGCGCTGAGAACATTTTTTGTATGGGTAAGAACATCTAATCTCGCGTCAGGGTCACGTGGTTCTGATCGAAAAAACGTGTGATGAAAACTTATTTAGAGAAATATTGCATCTATAGCGATATAAATAAATTCCGAATTCTACCACATAAACGATAGAACTTTTATAATGATAGTAAAAGCGATTCGTACAAAATTATGCAAAAAAAAAAAAAACCATGTATTCAAAATAGGCTACAAAGTAGCACTTATTGAATGTCAAAGTTACACAGACAGCTCCCCGTATCGCCGACCCTTCGCTTCCTAAGTGCTCTAGCTGTGAAGAAGAAACGGCGCAACAAACTCCACAACATAGCACGCTGTCGCTTTTTATACAAAAATATATTTACACCTAAATTGATTATTAAGGAAACGCTGCAAAATAAGGCAGTGTTAACAGAGGGTGGGGTATAATAAATATGTTATAATTCCATAACAATTCCAAAATATAAGAAGTACACTACGATTATATTAAAGTTTTCAAAATTTAAAACTGAAGTGTGAGTGCTACCCGTGTTTTTAAATTCTATACTCATGTCGATTATTTAAGATTTGCTGTGCCCTACGGGGTCCATAATTGATTCTGTATATTTTATCTCCTATAAGTTGAGTATACGTATATGGATTGCAACAAACTAATGATGAAACCCCCCGGTCAGATCCCGCACTGCCAGGAACAGCTGGCGGGCATCCGCACGGACGTGCTGAAGCTGGCGAAGGGCAACATCTACCGCTCGCATGAGTCCTTCATCCGCTCCTTCGAGGCTCGCTGGCGGACGGACGAACACGTCATCCTCATCATGTCCGCCATCCTGCTGTTCACGCCCGACCGGCCCAAGGTCGTGCATCGGGATGTCATCAAGTTGGAACAGGTAGGTTACACAGTATGTGTGTGTCCCTGTTGCGGAGTGCAGGTGTGTCCCGCAAGCATCGCGTCCTCGCCGGACTCAGGGGTGAGCTCTTTGCTGCAGTTGCATGCACCTCAAGGCGGCTTAAGATTGGCGTTTTATTATGTCATAAGTGTACGATGCGCAAAGCGATCCCCACTCTTCTGCCGAGAGCTCAACATCCGTGCCGGTAACTATACGTGCTCGAGCCCTGAAGGCATTCATATAATATTCCATAATCCCCGGATTCATTACTGAAGTTACTAAGGGTAGTCACGAAATCGGCTTTCGAAATTTCTCTTTAAAAAAATAAATGACTTCTTAGTGTAGACCATACTATACAATACATTAATTTTTGTCCGTTAGATTCATGATGAGTTAATACCACACTTTTATTAAGTTTTGATTCAAGAGATAGCTTTATTATTAAAATGTCTATTTATATTAAATCTGAACTTAGGTCTAAGTTAATAATTTGTTCAAACTATTGTATGCCAAATAGGATGGAGCAGTGCGAACGCATACCTGAATAACCCAATAACGACTATCTATCTGGTTGTGAACAATGTTTATTGTGAAATAAAGATCTTTGATTTTGACTTTCATCGGTCCTAGTAAACGATATCTGGGAAGACCCAGTTCATTTGTAATTCGGGAGATAAATGTTTAGTGTTTGAATGGGCGCGTCTTAGGATATCAGGCGTCTTATGTTGGCTGCCACAACCGCAACGCGCTGATATACCAACAAGTCCAACATGTATACATATAGGCAGTGATCGCATCATCTGATCTCAATCAGCCTGATCTTGTTAGTTACATTATAGCGTCATAGGTTATTTTAGCATCATGCGAATGCTGTTGTGGTATAGACTTGTATTTAAGCGGACAAATTAGATTCTTTCCAATTTATTATTTAAATAAAACTCCATCTCTTGCTCAAGCACTGTATCGAAATATATTCACTCAAAACTTATAAATACAAATAAAACATTGGCATATTCATAGAAACATCGTTAAACAAACTAAATACTTTAATAGATATTTCTCCTTACAGAACTCGTACTACTACCTCCTACGCCGCTACTTAGAAAGCGTATACCCGGGCTGCGAAGCTAAATCTACTTTCTTAAAACTAATACAGAAGATTCTTGAACTTCGGAAGCTCGCAGAAGAAGTTACCGGCGTCTACCTTGACGTAAACCCTATAGAACCATTACTGATGGAGATATTTGACCTGAAACATCACGCTGCATGAGGCCAAACTCGAACAAATTCCCACCCGTTGTCTTGCGACACGGACTAGTTAGCTAATGGAGTGACAGGGCAATATTCTCCCGGAATCTTACAATAATTTAATGACAAATTATTTTAAGGGGTATTTTTTGTAGTGTTTTTGCTTGTAATTAATAGTTACGCCAGACTTTCGTATTTGAAAGAGATTTTTAAAACTTAAAAAATGGATATAAATTGGATGGCGTGACGCAGATCATGGAGTCATTACAGAAACACCGGTTTTAGCGCGAGTATTGTCATTTAAATTCTAACACAGCATTTTACGGAGAATACTGCATTATTTCGCATTTTTTTCTGTTTCAACGGCTCGTGTACTCCATTCGCTCTCTATTCCGTATCTCTCCACATCTCACCGGCATAAACAGTTGTGCCCATACCTTTGTATCAAATATTTATTGTTATCAAGTTAAGTGTCTGTACACTCGTTACGTATTAAAACTGTTTCATTTTTTTGTGCAGTCGACAAACTGTTACGCGACATATCAAATGTAATACATACAAATGCCAAACTAGATATAACTTGTGATGAGATAGCAATTTTTAAGGCTAGACTACAAGGCCGATCTCTCACCCTATCTTTATGATGTAAATAGTCACTGTAGTCAATGCCTTCATTTTAATTATGAGTACAATTAATGTCAAATTATTCACCGGTAATATAATATATTTATTTATGTTATTTGGTATTTGACTATATCTAATGATATAAATCTCAGACAGAAAAATTTCATAAAAATATTGTCTCCTCATTTTTTATTTTATAACAATAACATTAAGGAAGCAATAAAAAAGAAAGCACTGAAGTATGGCAGTGGGGTTAAAAACATCATGGTAAGTGAGGTCAGGAGATTTTAAAATACTGTATCCAATTTTTTTTGGGAAATTTATCTTAGTATATAGTATTTTTTTGTCAAATAGCCTATAATTTAGCATACATATATATGATATTGAATTTAAAACCCAATAAATATTCTCTTGTCTTCGTTACTAACTACGAATCGCAACGAATAATTGTCTAAGTTCAGCTTCAACTAAACCTTGGAGATATCGTAATATCCTAATCCACTTTTGGTCTGTTGGGAAGGCGTGGGGGATATTGTCAAATAGTTCCAACTGTTTCTGCAGACAGCAGAAAGCAGAATCTTCTTAGGCTGGAACGATTAAACAAAGTTCTGCTTAAATAAATTCTAATTTCGCTTTCGATCTGCGCTGACCCGAACACTCTATTGTAATACCCTAAAACTACAACAATAATTGTATACAGAAAGATGTTATTTAACAATAATTTTATTATTTATTGTCTCGTGTAAATACTTTATAGATACGTTAATTGTTAATTAGGAAATCTTTATTTTTATATAAATGTTTAGAACTCGATATTATAAGTGCAATAATGTATTTTATAAGACGGAATATACACAGTTTATTTAATTGCTGTCTTTTCATTTATTTCTTCCTCACAACCTATTATTCCACATTTTTTAACAGGTGCAGATATTGGTTAGACAGACATATAGAACTATCTAATCCATTTAAAAATTTAAAGTGGCACAGTAAAAGAAAAAACAGTCTCAACCTCCCATTAGTTAGATTTTTTTCTTTTTTAATATCTTCTATTGTACTTGCCATGGAGTTAAAGTAAGTTATCATTTATAACTGTTACATTGTATTGTACTTTTATTATATTTTCCTTTATTTAAAAAGAACAATATTCATTTAAAAAATAGTCTTCAGCTTGCAACGGGAACTGGGCCCAAGCTGCCGGTGGTTAGGGCTCCAGAGAGAAGACCTCCTCACTATTCGCTCGTGTCGAGAAGTACCGCTTTCTGAATCAGGTTTGATTTATTCTCCTATATGCCAGAGCCTCTAAGATTTTGGTCGAGGCTCTTGGCATTAAGCAATTGACACTCACGAACGAGAGTTTGTCGAGACGCGCCGAGTCATGAGTTCGATTCTTGCGAAGCTCCGTACAAAAAATATTTAAAAATAGTTATATCAATCTTTTTGAAGTAAACTAAGTGTTTAAGTGCAAAAAAAAACAAAGTGAAGACATATAACTTAATAACAGTGACAAATAATAATAATAAACAAATACAACAAAAGTGAATATCTACAATAAAGAATGAATAGTTATAAATAAGTGTTACATAATTAAAATATGGGGTTGTAAAACTACGAATCACCATCTATATCTTAAAGTGCAAACAATAAGTGGCAATAAACCCGTAATTATAAACAAAAACCCAATATTTTACATCAATAATTATGCGAACAAACTACAATAACAGAAGTGAACGAAGTGTTTTTAGGCAAAAACCAACTGTTACATGGTAATTAATTATCAACAATCACAAAAAGGTAACAAACCATCTTAAAATACATTAAAAACAAATTATGATTGTGGTATAACAAAGTGAACAAAGAAACAGTGCAAAAAATTCCTAACAAATGAGTCATAATAACCGCCAGTCAACTTTTAAAACAACGAAATATACATTAAGAACCATATATTCGACAATGAAAGCAACATTACTCAAGTAGTCCAGTGGTAACCGCTCTTACTCTGAATCACTGTACGTGGCAAGCCCCGAGTTCGATTCCAGCGACCAGGATTTCTTTATGAATCTTTATTTGGGACCAATAATAACTATGGACAACATTACCTACCGAAACCAAAAATTATTCAAATCGAGCTCTGTCAATGACATCAGTCAAGATAAATCACTTCTTTTCGACACGACTATGATGAGTCTGCCAAATACATCAATAAACTCGAGTCAAACAGTTATTGATCTTCAAGAAAAAGTTGAACTATTATCAAATGATTTACTGAGCGCCCACAAAGAAATCGAAAATTTAAACTCCGAAAATTTTAAGTTAAAAACAGACTGGCAAAAATACATAAACATAATAAATGCTTATAAAGACATACATTCTCCAAATAAAAGAAATTTGACTCCACGCACAGAAAACAAGCATAAATCTACCACAAACAAAAATAGAACGCCTGCAACAAATAAAAAGCAATTACACATATCACAAGAAATAATTGAAACGCCTGTTATAGGAAAAAGGCAATCAGACGCATTGACGATTCATGAAAGAAATTACAATGGACAGGTAAACAACACGAAACCTATTGCAATTAACATAGAATATACTGATATTATAACATCGGAAATGAATCACAATTTGACCAAGAACGTCTTGGAGGATAGTGTATTACTGCAAAATCAACAGAAAAACGCCCAAGGAAAGTCCTATGTCAAAAAACAGAACACTGTAGAAAATAAATCATCAATGCCCATCAACGGAAATCAATCTACAAACGCGGTACGCTACAATGTTAAAAATAAGGTCATTATTATTGCTGATCAGCAGGGACGCTTTGTCCAAAGAATCCTTCAAAAACTATTAGGAAAAAAATTTTTAGTTACATGTTTTTGGAAGCGAGGGGCAACATTGAAACAAGTCTTAAACACCGAAAAATCAGAAATAAGTTTATTGGACAAGAATGACTTTGTAATTGTACTAGGGGGAGTTAACGATAGAAACCCAGTAGAAACTCAAATTAATTTGATAAATTTCTTAAACAATACACAAAATACTAATGTAATCGTTTCTGAAGTTTTGTATAATATTCATTTGAATGTAAAAAAGTTAAATTGTGAATTTAAACTTATGTGTTCTCAATACATTCACGCAACATACATTAGCATGAATTATTCAATGTTTATTCCAGATTATAGTTTTTTGGCATTACATATATCTCAATTGACACTAAGGGAAATATTACGGATTGCTTATAAACAAAATTTTAATAAGTATTCGATGGAAAGGCTCAGCGTTGATACTGCTCCAATGTATATTGACAAATGTACACAAACAGAAAATATTGAAAATACAAATCATCAAAATGAGAGTTCTCCTACTAATAAAGATTTTTTTCGAGTATAAAAATATAAACATTCTGCATCAAAATATTAATGGCCTCATTACTAAATTAGATGAGCTAAACGTACACTTATTCTCATTAAGTAAAAACAATATTGAAAATCCTATTGACATTTTATGCATTACCGAGCACAATATGACCCCGGAAGATACCAAAATACTTAAACTACACAATTTTATTCTAGGAGATTTCTTTTCACGTAAAACCCGGAATGGGGGATCATGTATAATGATAAGAACAAACCACAAATTTAAAATTATTACAGAAGCTAGAGACTTAAGTATAACTAATGTTTTCGAATGTAGTGGTATTGAATTGACTGACCACAAAATTATAATATTATGCATTTATAGACCACCTAAAAATAAACGAGACATAATGGATCTATTTTTTTCTAGGCTAACAGAATTATTAAGTAAAATATCGTACAGAAATAAAAAAGTTATATTATGTGGAGACTTTAACATAAACAGACTTGAGAAAAACAACATATCCAGACAATTTGAACAATTACTATCAAGCTTTAATCTAACATTGACAATAAATCAACCTACAAGACTAAATAGCATGACTTGTATTGATAATATAGCACATAATATTAGAGGCTCAAAAACAAAAGTAGTGGAACTTTCACTCTCTGACCATACAGCACAATTATTGACTTGCCCAGTAAAGAAAAGTTACTACATCACACACTGGTATAAAAATAAACGTGACTATTCCGAAGAAAATATATTAAAATTTATAAATTGTATTAAAAATCTCAGCTTTTCCGAATGCTCCGAACTAGTGATGACCCTGAAAAAAACTTTGACACTTTTTATAGTTTATTTTGTCTTTTCTATGACTTATGTTTCCCAGATACATGTGTGAAAATACCAATTTCCAAGAAGCCTGCATGGTTAATAAGGGTATAAAAATATGCTCGAAACGAAAACGCCAATTATTGTGGAAGTATAGGTTGACGTCAAATCCTAATGATAAAACAAAATTTAAAAACTTTTCAAAAAGATTTAGAATTATAATTAAAAAAACACAAAAGGCTCAAAACAGTTATTATATTAATTCAGCTACAAACAAGGGAAAGGCAATGTGGAAGATCATAAATAATAATAAAATAGTAACTCCAAAAGAAAATATTACACAAATAAAAGTAAAAGATCAACTAGTTACAAATCCTAAGGAAATAGCACAATTATTCAACAACTACTTCATTGATGAAATACAGTCTACTTCAACCTCTAGCGGCTCAGTTACAAAAACGTACAATACAAATTCAAATTCTATTTTTTTAAAGCCAACCAATCCACATGAAATAGATCAAATTATAAAAGGATTAAACAACACGAATAGTACAGGGTATGACAACATAAATACGAACATTATAAAACGAGTGTCTAGTCACATAGCTCCAGTAATTAGTAACATTATCAATCAGTGTCTAGAACGAGGTGTTTTTCCTTCAAAATTGAAAATTACGATCGTAAATCCATTATTTAAAAAAGAAGATAGAGAGGATATGCGTTTTTACAGACCGATTGCGTTAATACCAGTGATGGCAAAAATTTTCGAAAAGGTTATATATAATAATTTATATAATTTCTTTGAACTCAATAACTTATTTACTAATGAACAATTTGGCTTTCGTAAAGGAAGATCCACCAGTGATGCTCTTTTTAATTTTCTTAAGAAAGTAATGACTGGATTGGATAGCAAGCAACAAATAACCGCTATTTTTATGGATATGACTAAGGCTTTTGACCATGTTGACCATAATATCCTACTTAACAAATTAGAGAAATATGGGATAAGAGGGAATGCGTTGGAACTTATTAAGTCGTACTTAAGTGATCGTTTTCAAATAACACGAATAACGAAAATAGAAATAGACACAAAATTCGAACGCATCTATATGTCGGACCCTAAACTTGTAAAATTTGGCGTTCCCCAAGGAAGTATCCTTGGGCCTCTTTTATTCGTTATATATATCAATGACCTACCAAGGTCTATAGACCAGGACATGATATTGTTTGCGGACGATAGCACGGCCATTTTTGCAGATACCGGTCAAGAAAATTTTGAAGCTCAGGTTAATAAATCTCTCGAAGATATTATAAACTGGCTAATAATTAATAATTTAAAAATAAATATTGATAAAACAAACTGTATGTCCTTCACAAATAAAAATTCAAAATCAAATAAAATCAATGTTAATTATAAAGGTAATTCAATAAATCAGGTCAGTAACACTAAATTTCTAGGAGTCCATATCGACTCAAAACTTGACTGGAAAATGCATGTAGATGATGTCTGCAAAAAACTTAACCAGTATTCATATGCTCTCTATTTACTTCGAAGAATTGTAAATGAAAACGTATTACTCAATGTTTATCATGCATATGTGGGTTCTACTCTAAAATATGGTATACTGTGTTGGGGTAACTCTACTAACAGAGAATTTGCTAAAAAAAATGTATCCGAAGTATATGTGGGCATAAACAGACCGATTCATGCAGAGCAGAATTCAGAAGACTAAAAATCTTAACCCTAGCGTCAATGTTTATATTGGAAGCAGCCTCAATCACAAAGCGAGATATCAGTAATTATGAGACTATGAGAAGTACAAGATATAAAAATGACCTTAAGGCAGCTAAGAGTAGAACAGTTAAGTTTAAATCATCCATATTTGGTATGGGTGTGAAAATTTATTATAAATTGCCAGACTTTATTAAAACCACTGAAACATTAGCTACTTTTAAATACAAACTTAAAAAACTACTGATACAGAAAGCATATTATACAATTAATGAATTCTTTAATGACAAATGTCTGGACTGAAATTTATTTAATGGTATTATGATAATGAAAAGTGTTAGTTATTGTTTAATGTATTTATCTGTAATGTAGTGGTAATGAATATTATATTGCCTTGACTATTTTGTACACTTGTCATGACGATTTATATTATTTATTCTATTTCTTTTTTTTTGACATCAATTAATTCAGTGACAAATGTTTTTGACTAAAATTTATTTAATATGACGTTAATGATGCAATAATTATGACAAATACCAATTGATTTTCATACTTAATTTATTTTCTCTAATGGTTATTATGTTACTTTAATGATTTCATTTTGTTTTTCTTTTGACAAGTAATTGTAAATTTTAAAGATTGTACACCACATGGGTATGTTACAGTGATACTTTGTTATAACACTAATTTTAAGAGCTGAATTTCCACCTGTGACAAACAATAAATAAATCTTGAATCTTGAATCTTGACTATCGGGACAATGATTGCTCAGCCCACCTCCCACAAGTCGACAGCCTCGTGAGCTAAATCCAAATATCTCATTTATTTTTGTTTTATGCTTTCGCGAGGTTTTCGTCGGATGGTGGCATCAAGAAACACTGCTCGACGCTCTGATGGATTATCACCACTACATCAGGCTTATTGGCAACAATAACAGGGTTGCGCCACTTCAGCCCGGTTTCCACCGCGAGCGGAACGCACCCATTAATGACTTCGTTAAACTCGCAAACGCAAACTGCATAGTAGCATTTCCACACAGAAAGTGGTGAGCGGGGCAGATTGAGCGAGAAAAAGAAATTGAAAAGAGTCCGCTGCGCAAGGCCTGCACCCCGCGCGCCTCGCCTCCCGCAGCTACGCGCCGGCTGCCGCTCGCGTCACCGCATTGATGTTTGCTATGCCAGTCGAGTAACACGTGTTGTTTTGATTTGAAATGGAGCGATTTATAGAAGCTGTACTACAATACCCATGTTTGTGGAAAAATTCAGAATGTTTATTTGCATGTTAAGGTTGTTCAGTTAAATATATGTCGGAGATGAGCATGAGAATAAATAACTAAATCATAATTAAAACCTCATTTGTGATTGTTGCCAGCGAGTGGACTGTATTTGTGGTTGGTCCGTTGGGTTCGGACCGGGCACTGGCGGGATACAAAGAAGCAGGGGTTCAACGCAGTAAAAGATAATTGTGCAGTACTTACATAGTTCTTTATTCTCCCCAGTATTTCTAGGCTTCCTAGTCTTCCTAGTCTTCCAAGGTTCCTTTCCGGATGCTCACTGGATGTGGAAATGCCTAACCGCCGGGAGGGCCCTCTATTTATAGTGACTGCCGACCAATCACGGGGGCGCGTATTTGGCGCCAGCCAATCATGGCGTGCCGCGTTCCCGCGCCGGCCGGCAAGAAACCCTTCCAGAGGCTTATCCCGGCAGTTAGGCGTCCCTTACAAATGTTCTAGACCTTTTTACCCTATTTAACCCTATCCTTATACCTTTATTTACATAAAATAATGTCTTAAAATAAAGATAATTGCAAAAACCCGCACCTTAATCATGACAACAACATGGTGCTGCCCCCTGTGACAGAATCGGTAACTAAAAAGTGAATTTTATGTAGGTACTTTTAAAACTAATCTACGAGCGTCGCCACCTACCGAGAGTTAGTTACAACAAATTCTAAATAATTGCGGGTACTTATGAAACAACTCCTATCAATAATTGTTTCTAAATAAAACCTATTTCTAGGTTTTTCAGGGTTAAATAGTATATGGACAACACTTAGGTAACTAAATCTTAGTTCTTAACCATAGTTTAAGTCCCTAGCACACATCATATAGTCCTAAACATTTGCAAACAAACCTTAACATAACATAAACAATGTTTCAATATATACCTACGTACACCTATAACTGATTGCAAACGTAAACAAACTCATTAACTTTAAGAAACTTGAAACGTTAATCAAACAAAAACTATAACATACTTAATTTAGGTGTACGTAGTTGTCATCGTCGCTAACAGTGATAAATAGTTCGCAACCTCATTCATAAAACCTATATAGTTACTGTTCGCGCCAATACTGGCTGGTTGTAAAATAGAAGCGCGGGTATATTTGAATTTAGAATAGTGGATTATAAGTTTTAAAGATGGTCGTGTTACTAAGTGATTATCGCGTAATATTCAAGTTAGTAATTGTTGAGGCGTAATTTTATTGATGATTGTGTTGTTAATATTGTGAATATAGATTCTGTAAAGTGACTTAATAATGTGTAGCGATTGGACAGCGCAAGGCTGGGGAGTTTGTTGCGCCGTTTGTTCTCTCCAGCGCGCTTAGCAAGCGGTGACGGGCGGGCGTTGTTGGGAATATGTCCAAATAGGGTTAGGATTAAACGATAATGAGATAATGAGGCGTGAATGTGTGTTTTATTGAATACCCTATCCCGATGTCGGCTATACTGACACCCAAAAGAGAGCTACGCCGACATATAATATATAACTATCTGACCCGGCAAACGTTATTTTGCCATGTACATAATATATTATGTTATATCTAGACAGCGATAGGCTGAGATGATGACGAAGATATCTAGAAAAAAAATGCTATCCAAACAACAAAACTTTACTATTATGGCAGTAGAAAAAAAATAGCGCATGAGAGTGTACAATATTCTTAGTCCGTCTTTAGGCAATAAAAAAAAACTGTGTGGTTTAAAATCATGGCTTAGGTTTGAAAGCACGGTATTTCTAAATTTAAGCCATGTACAGACAATGTTTGTCAAACCTGCCATTCAAGATGCTGGCTTCAATCACGTGTTTCATTAATTTTGTTATGACTAATCGTACGCCACTACAAAGCCGCCGTGGGCTTATTACCCGACTGCCAGGAGGGTTATGTGTTTAGCGCGTATCTTGTATGTATGTAATATTCTTTATTACCTTGTATCTCTAGAACCGTTGAATGGATTTTTACATTTGAGGTATCGTTAGATTTGTCTTAATAGCCCGAGTGCTCTTAGGTAGGTGAAATATATAAAAAAAAACAATATAGTGGCTGTTTGAAGCCATAATGAGAGAAAATAAAAAAAAAAACTACCAGTCATATTAAGTGGGGTATCAAAATGAAGGGTTTTAAACACTGATTCTAAGTATGTATATAACTTGCATTTTTAATATTAAATGGAACGATAAATAAATATTTAAAAAAAATTGCTAATTCAACCACATGACATAAACTCATTTAAGGAATTAATCCGGTTACGTCATCTTTCTTAACTTAAAAGACATAAATAAAATAATAATTTAAAAAACAAAAACCCGCCTGCATGGATAACTACAATTAAAAATCAACTGAAAAGACTGAAACAAGATAAAAATTCAAAACAGAATTGCAGTCGGAGGCATGAAATTAAGTGCTTCTTAGATATGATAAATTATTATCTCTTTGCGCATGCCTCCAAATTATTTTACGAATTTAAATTATTTTACGAAGCAGAATAATCGGAGATCCAAACTTCAGTTCAAATGATGCGGTGGTATGGCTATGGCTGGCAAGTTCAATAAATTTAAAAACTCAATGGGATAATTCACAGGCTCGCTGTGTCGAAAACTGCATCGATAGATTTGTATGACACTAAGTCCCCAGGCAATATATTTTGTACCCTAAAATTTAACCCATTGATGTCAGATATTTCGCTGCCAAGATCGCTCTTTCTGCTTATGTACTACTTATGTTTAGCATATTGTGTACGTAGTCGTGAAAAATGTGTGTCATTGTATTTTCATGTACAGCAACTTTCCTATTGCCAATATCTCACAGTTCTTTAGAGGCAGTTTCAGCGGATGGATCCTGAAGGATTTCAACGCGCATGTTCACCGTCAGTTGTACACACCTCATATACCCAAAAAACATCGTCTGATGAAGTGGGACGTGTCAGCAAGTCTTGAGATAAAAGTTAGAATATCATAAACATCTAAACCTAAAACGCCGTGCTATGTTATACGCGTTTTGGTATCCGTGCATGGTAGAATGTTGCAATCCTTCATACACCGACCGTGGGCTTCCGCCGGCTAGAAGTATGACCCGGTAGGTCACTTTCTAGTGGTGTGTCCGGTCATGATAATTCTATACCAGAGTAATATATTTCGTGAAACTTGGGGCTATTTGAAGCAATAATGAGGTGTAAAGTGGTAAGCTTGGGCTTGCTCACTCAAAATAGCCTTCTGAAATCTGTTGCTCCGAAAGACGTCATTTGAAAGGCATTATTGTAAGAACAGATGTTGTTCAAGAAATATTTTGACTGTGACCGCTGTAACGGAACGTTACATGAATAATCATGTTTTGTTTCTACAAATTATAAATTGAACTACCTACATATTGTTCATATTATAGTTGGCAGCGGTGGGTATATTTATTAAATTCTAACTAATACATAAAACAAAACATAGAAAAAAAATATATAATAATAATAATATTAAAATAAATAAAATCAATTATAACTGTGCAAAACTTAATTAATAAAAATAAAATAACAACATGAAAATGAATGCATTGTTCTTTGTTTACGCGTGTTTTGGAACGCGCCGAATGAACCGAACGAACCAAGAATGAGTTCGATTGAGGGAGATGGGACATACTGGCCAGTCGCTCCTAGGCTGATGCGAGCGTGTTACCTCTGACCACTTTCCGTCCTGTCAAGCGTCCTAGCAGACACGGCCGTTAAATTCAAATTTAAAAAAAAAATAAGTTGAGAGTGTTCAAGTTGAATACTTGCACTTAATATTGTTGTGAAGATCCCGAATTAGGGTAAGTTTTAAATAGCACACAATTCACCCATCTTGATCATATAGTTGTTTGTTATATGTTTCTTTTTATTTGCAGCTTATTATGTTCTATGTGCCACTGTACCTTTGTCTTGCTTTGCCACTCGTTTGTTACTGTGCTGTGTTACTCGCTTTATGTTGCTTAATTCACCAAGCTAATGAGCTAACACTATTTAAGTAAAGTAGTAGTTTCAAATAAAATTATTGCTTCAATCTACCTGCAAGTAAAATAATATTTTTTATTCAAAATTTAAATATCTCAACGGCCATAACCGTAATTTTATGTTTGTATTTTTTTTTCCGTTAAACTGCTTTATGTGTAAACTCCGTTCTGGGTAGTACCGCCACGTCAATACTACTACATTTAGATAGGTATCGCTTCCTCGTTGTCGACGGTGGTACTCCAGCACGGAATTTATTAGGCCGAGTTCTGATTAGCTCGAACGGTGATTTCCAGGTTTTTTCTTCCGGCTTTAAGGAGCCAGCAGCATCCTCGCGTTCGGGCCTGCCTACCAACCGAGGTCATCCGAGGAGCCCGCTTCCGGCAACACCAGTCGCACGTGCGCGCCATCTCCATCACCGGTGCAGTCACCGTACAGCTCAGCACTGAACCTCGGCCTACTTCCATCTCCGGCCAGCGGCGGAATCCCGCCACAACTACAGGGGGGTACCTATCCCTGCAGAGGTGACTACAGACAAAGTTGTAATCCACGACCCATAAATCTTCGTGTGCCTCCGGCTGTGTTTTTTTTTTATATAATATAAATTTTGAAGGTACACACCCGTTTTATTTTTTTATTAATCACCTACCTAGGTGGGAATAAACGGGTGGAGGTTACACTGGCGCCCAATTACGTGGTTTTGTCTGTTCTCGCTTCTGTAGTTAGTAGTTAGTTATTGTACGGTGAGTGGGTAATTTTATTTTTTTTATTTTGTAAAACGCTTTGTGTGTTTGTTTGCATCAACTGGAGTGAAGTCTTATAATCTCATCATTTCCGTTATTTTAGTATATTGTGTTAACGTTAAAAAAAAAAAAAAAAAACAAAAAAAAAAAACTCATATATAGGGTGTTTTTTTTATACAGGCTGTTCAATTTTTTTATAATATTGCTATCAGCCGTGGTAAAATTTGAATCGTGCTGTTTTTTTCCAATTCTTTGCATAACCTTCACACCAGTTGCAAAAATTGTTTTGTCTGCTTTTGTTCGCAATTTTTTGTTTCTTTCTTTCTGTTACTTCTTACTTACACAGCGTTCTGTTAAAGTAGATTAGAACGGAACGGAGTATTTTTTTTCTTTCCATAAAATTTTGTGTGCTATTTACAACTTTCTCCCATTTTGATTTTTTTTTTACCCGTATTTAAAATGGCATACCCTATTAAGTTTCTATCATTACAAAAGTCGGAATTAGAATACGAGGTAGCCGTACGAGGTGAAACCCCAGCTAATACTGTGGCGGATCTTAGACGGCAGATCTGTAAGCTCAGCCAAGTTTTTTTGTCTGAGGATATTTTGTGTTCCCACCTTGACCCTCTTGATGACCTAAATAGTTGTCTGGAAATTTTAAATAAAATTAAGTCTAGCCTTGAGGTGGATACCAAGGACAAGAATATTTTGGGGAGAATCGAAAATCTTTTCCATCATCTTTATCATAGACTGAACAGGATAAGTAGGGATGATAAATTCTTGGACGTGCATACGGAATGTACAAGTATGTTTAAAGAATATTATGGAGCTTTAACATCTTTAAAAGCGAAAAGTATAGACCCCCTCATTACTACCATCCCGCATTCTGATCCGCAAGTTACAACTGAGAGATTAAACATTTCAGTGACTTGCGAAGGAAATGTTAAAAATTGCGAATTAGCGAAACTAAAATATGACGGCAAGTCTTGCGTACGTGCTTTTATTCAGCGAGTCAGCGAATTTAGTGTAGCTCGTAATATTTCGAATTCAAAATTACTATCATTCGCTACGGAAATCTTTGTGGACGATGCACTTCATTGGTTTAGAAGCGTAAAGCAACAGGTTTCTTCTTGGGATGAACTTATTGTCCTTCTGCAACAGGACTTCGACAGAGCGGATTACGATTACCTTCTGCTGTCTGAGATTCGATCTAGGACTCAGGGAGCAAAGGAAAACATTACCATCTACCTATCGATTATTTCAGGAATGTTTTCACGCTTGTCGAGATCTTTTGCAGAGGAGGATAAGTTAGAAATAATATTGCACAACATTAGACCGTGTTACGCGAGCACTCTGGCCTCGGCATCTCAGATCACATCGATTGACCAGTTAAGAAGTCTTTGTAGGAACTACGAAAACGTGCAATCACGCATGGCACAGTTTCGCGAACCTGCCGCTCCTACTTCTGACACGTTAGCACCTGAGTTCGCATACAAACAAAGAACCGATATAGCTAACAAACAAAACTATAATATTAACAATAAGTTTGGGAACAACAAAACAAATGCAGAAAATAATAATAAACAAAATTTAAATAACAGTGTAAATGAAAAATATTTACATGCCCTAAATACTAGTGATTCCATCCCCGGGGCAAAATTGCCGTATTGTCCTAGATGCCGTAATAATTCGCATAGCCTGAGGGATTGTCAGAATAAAGAAATTATGTGTTTTAAGTGTGGTCACAAAGGTATCAAGAAACCAGATTGCCCCAATTGTAACAAAGCCCAAAAACCAAAAAAACTAAGTATGCAGAATTGTCTCGACTCAGCCTCGTTAGCAGGTCGCTTTAATAAAGAGGATTGGGAAAATTGGTTGAAAACAATTAAATTGTTCTTCAACAGTTACAAAATGTCTTCAATTCTGCATACTAAGCCTTTGGGCGATTTGCGACCATATCTGAATATTAAAATTAACGATATTACAGCGTCCGGCCTCCTGGATTCCGGGTCAGCTATTACAATATTAGGAAATAATTCTCATAACACCCTAGTCAGTCGTGGCCTTAAGCTATGTACTGATGATACACCTTCGATAGTAGCTGCAGGTGGTCAGATACTTAAGAGTACTGGCTATATAAATGTGCCAGTGCATTTAGAGGACCAATTTCATATAATTAAGTCATACGTAGTTCCAGAAGTTCAATCATCGCTTATTTTAGGTATTGACTTCTGGCGCGCCTTTCAATTGTGTCCGAAATATTTGGGTTCCGTAGATTTGTCAAATAATTCATTAGTAGATTTAAATAGTAATAATCACCAAACTTTCATACAGTCTTATGATAGCTTAGATGAGTCTCAACGCTCTATTGCTGATAACGTTGTTGAGCAATTTAGGGACGTTTCATTTGAGGTTAAAGGCTTAGGCCGTACACACCTTTTATCCCATCGCATCGATACTGGCGATTCTCCTCCGGTCCGACAAAGATATTATAGGCTCTCACCTGAGAAGCAGAAGATCCTTGTCGAACAGGTGGACGAGATGTTGAAACTAGATGTGGTGGAGTACTGCGAAAGCGCGTGGCAGTCTCCGGTACTCCTCGTTACTAAAAAGAATGGACAGCCTCGTTTTTGTCTAGATAGCAGAAAGTTAAATTCAATAACAAAACGAGATGCTTATAACCTGCCATACATTGCCGAGATTTTGGATAATCTGCGCGACGCCCGTTTTCTTTCTAGTCTGGATTTATCCAAAGCCTTCTGGCAAATTCCGATTGCAGAGGAGGATAGAGATAAGACGGCTTTCTACGTTCCAGGTCGAGGAACTCTTCGATTTAAAACCACGGCTTTTGGTTTGACAAATGCTCCCGCTACGCAACAGCGTCTTGTAGATATGCTACTAGGTAACATAGATCATCGCATATTTGCTTATCTAGATGATATTATTATTGTTAGTAATAGTTTTGAGGAGCATGTGTCCCTTCTACTTCGCGTTTTAGACAAATTACGTAAAGCGGGCCTTACTGTAAACTTGAGTAAGTGTGAGTTCTTTCGAAGTCAACTTAAGTATTTAGGTTACGTAGTTGATGCGAATGGGCTGCGAACCGATCCAGAAAAGGTTGAAGCTATCCTTAACTACCCTACCCCTAGTAATCGCAAGGAGCTGAAGCGATTTCTGGGCACGGCAACTTGGTATCGTAGGTTCGTTCCCAGTTTTAGTACAATTGCAGGGCCGCTCAACAAGCTGACTTCAAACAAAAAGAACACTCCACCTTTCAAGTGGACTGATGAGGCGGAAATCGCTTTTAAAAAACTAAAAGAATGCTTAGTTTCTGCACCTGTTCTTTCTTGCCCCGATTACAATCTTCCTTTTGAGGTGCATACGGATGCAAGTAACTATGGGATGGGCGGTATGCTCACGCAATCTGTAAACGGAAAGGAGCACCCTATAGCTTACATGAGCAAATCATTAACGGCGGCAGAAAAGAACTATAGCATAACGGAGCGGGAGACGCTGGCTGTTCTTGTGGCATTGGAGCATTGGCGATGCTATTTGGAAAATGGGAAGAAGTTCACCGTGTACACAGATCATAGTGCGTTAAAGTGGTTTCTTTCTCTTAATAATCCTACGGGAAGGCTCGCACGTTGGGGTGTGCGTTTATCTTCATTTAATTTTGATATAAAGCACCGTCGGGGTGTCGACAACGTCATTCCCGATGCGTTGTCAAGAGCAGTACCTGTTGCTGCTATGGTCACTTCTAATTCATCCGCGACTTCCAGTGATGCTTGGTATACTAACATTTATAATAACTGTGTCACGAAACCTGAGAATTTTCCCAATTATCAAATTAAGGATGGCACTCTCTTCCGCCTTAGTAAGAATAAATGCTTGCTTACTAATGAATTTTCTTGGAAGGAAGTTGTTCCCTCCGAGTACAGGGAAAAGGTGATTGCGGATAATCACGACGAACCAACCGCAGGTCATTTGGGCATTTTTAAAACCTACAGGCGCGTTGCTCTTAGTTATTACTGGCCGGGTATGCATCGAGATATAGCGAAATACGTTGGTTCTTGCAACACTTGTTTACAGTACAAAACTCAAAACCATGCTACTCTAGGTGAAATGGGACGTCCTAAGCAATGCTCGCGCCCGTACCAAATGATTTCTGTCGACTTAATGGGACCACTTCCTGTCACACGAAAACAAAATAGCTACATACTAGTAGTGACCTGCTGTTTTTCCAAATTTTGTCATATTTTTCCAATTAAAAAAGCTACTTCTCAGATTATTGTTAAACTTATGGAAGAACACATATTCCTTGTTCACGGTGTTCCTCAAAGTATTTTCCTGGATAATGGTACCCAATTTATTAGCGGACACACTCAAGACTTGTTTAAGAAGTATAAAATACCGAACGTATTCTTTTCACCCAAATATACCCCCCAAGTTAACACCGTGGAGCGGTACAATAAAACGATAATCACCTGCATTTCCACTTTCGTGGACGGTGATCATCGAACATGGGACTTATTTATTCCAAAAGTACAATTTGCAATAAATAATTCGGTTAACGAAGCCACCGGATTTACACCTTCATTTCTAGTTTTTGGACGAGAAATAGTTTTATGTGGTGCGCATTATACAGATACAGACTTGGGTGACGAGGTTTTGTTTCTTCCTCGCGATGTATACGCGGAGAACCTTGGATGCCTAAGTTCAATCTTTGATCAAGTCCAAAAATCCTTGCATCACGCACATGTCAAAAATACATCATATTATAATTTAAGACGTAAAGCTTTCGAATTTAATATTGGTGATGTAGTATACAAACGTGCTTACGTCCTGAGCGATAAGGATAAGCACTTTAGCAAGAAATTAGCTCCCAAATACATTAAGTGCCGGGTCATTCAAAAGCTATCACCACTAGTGTATGTTTTGGAGGATATGTCTGGTAAAAATTTAGGGTCTTGGCATATTAAGGACTTAAAAATTCCTACCTACAAATGAATGTGATCTTTGTTACGTTTCCCCTTACACTATTAAACGATATTAAGACCTGTTACCAAAGTCAATGACGAATATATTAGTCGTTTGATTTTTTTTGTATGTTAGGACACGTCGCACAATTTTAATATTGTGTGTTGTTTATTATGACTGGTTTTGAGAGATGAGGGAATGATTGAAGTGAATGTATGAATAAAAGGATGTCGTAACGAGTTTATCATGCGGATTTTATTCTTAAAATAAAATCCTTATGAGGGACCGGGGGTAATGTAACGGAACGTTACATGAATAATCATGTTTTGTTTCTACAAATTATAAATTGAACTACCTACATATTGTTCATATTATAGTTGGCAGCGGTGGGTATATTTATTAAATTCTAACTAATACATAAAACAAAACATAGAAAAAAAATATATAATAATAATAATATTAAAATAAATAAAATCAATTATAACTGTGCAAAACTTAATTAATAAAAATAAAATAACAACATGAAAATGAATGCATTGTTCTTTGTTTACGCGTGTTTTGGAACGCGCCGAATGAACCGAACGAACCAAGAATGAGTTCGATTGAGGGAGATGGGACATACTGGCCAGTCGCTCCTAGGCTGATGCGAGCGTGTTACCTCTGACCACTTTCCGTCCTGTCAAGCGTCCTAGCAGACACGGCCGTTAAATTCAAATTTAAAAAAAAAATAAGTTGAGAGTGTTCAAGTTGAATACTTGCACTTAATATTGTTGTGAAGATCCCGAATTAGGGTAAGTTTTAAATAGCACACAATTCACCCATCTTGATCATATAGTTGTTTGTTATATGTTTCTTTTTATTTGCAGCTTATTATGTTCTATGTGCCACTGTACCTTTGTCTTGCTTTGCCACTCGTTTGTTACTGTGCTGTGTTACTCGCTTTATGTTGCTTAATTCACCAAGCTAATGAGCTAACACTATTTAAGTAAAGTAGTAGTTTCAAATAAAATTATTGCTTCAATCTACCTGCAAGTAAAATAATATTTTTTATTCAAAATTTAAATATCTCAACGGCCATAACCGTAATTTTATGTTTGTATTTTTTTTTCCGTTAAACTGCTTTATGTGTAAACTCCGTTCTGGGTAGTACCGCCACGTCAATACTACTACATTTAGATAGGTATCGCTTCCTCGTTGTCGACGGTGGTACTCCAGCACGGAATTTATTAGGCCGAGTTCTGATTAGCTCGAACGGTGATTTCCAGGTTTTTTCTTCCGGCTTTAAGGAGCCAGCAGCATCCTCGCGTTCGGGCCTGCCTACCAACCGAGGTCATCCGAGGAGCCCGCTTCCGGCAACACCAGTCGCACGTGCGCGCCATCTCCATCACCGGTGCAGTCACCGTACAGCTCAGCACTGAACCTCGGCCTACTTCCATCTCCGGCCAGCGGCGGAATCCCGCCACAACTACAGGGGGGTACCTATCCCTGCAGAGGTGACTACAGACAAAGTTGTAATCCACGACCCATAAATCTTCGTGTGCCTCCGGCTGTGTTTTTTTTTTTATATAATATAAATTTTGAAGGTACACACCCGTTTTATTTTTTTATTAATCACCTACCTAGGTGGGAATAAACGGGTGGAGGTTAACAGTGATCTTAATATTTCTGAACATTTTTTTAATATTTCAATATGCACTTTCCCATCTGAGCATCACATAGGTACCGTTCGTTTCTTTTTGCCATTTAACAGCTTCACAATATGTACAATTTTGAACCATATCTGATGACGGAACGTGTAGCACAGTCAATCATAGGAGTATAAGTGAATGCACCCCGTTCCTTATCAACCTAAGGCTTATCACCATGGCTTACGGCGATATTTTGAGACACATCTGATACATCAGATGATTTCAACAGTATTCAGAGAATGTCGAAGGCGATCAGAATTCTAACTAACGTTGCCCTTTTCCCTCTCTCCAGGAATCCTTTCTTTCTCACTTACTAATCGATTATGAATATGTCGTTGTGTGAATGTTCGGTACAATTTGTATCTCGGGCGTAGTTAGTCGTGCATGACGTTCATCACTTGTTTTAAAGGACCTTTTAGTAGATGTGCTAATTCGCTGAGAAGTCAAGTATAATTCTCTTTTAGTCAACATCTCCGACTCACGATAGAATGCGTGACATTCACGATCAGCGGACAGTCGCGCATCATGTTTTGCACTTGTCTCTAGAGATCTAGAAGTAGATGCAAAGATGCGCCGAGAAATCAAACGCAATTTCTACGGAGCGAGTTGCGTCCTGATGTTCTCAAACAGCATCAAGTCTCTCCAGGCGCTTGATGCTAGATTCTTGGGATCATAATAATATTATGATCCTCAATCCTTTAACTCCTTTGGAACGTTGGGAAAGATTGACCTCTTTCTAGGCATGGTTATAGTTTTATTGTGAAGATACTTGATCAATTAAAATCTGATAAGTGACTTGACGGGCTACTACGTAGGTTTTATTGTATGTGAAACTATAAAGACTTCTTTTAATTTACATTTAAATTAAAAGACAAAACTAAATGACATGACAGGCATCAAAATACGTCAAACGTTTGACAGGAAAGTAGGTAGAGCAAGGTAAAGGCACCTAATTCCGCGGTGTAATCATTATAACTTACAAGAACATTAAAAACTGAGTATTTATTGTATTTTTTTTTAGAATTGGTTATTTTATTAGAAGTGTTATTTATCTTAATTTTGAAATATAGTCATAGTCATAGTCAGACTATAAAAAATATTAAATACGAGTCTGAGGCACCTTATTTCGATTTAAAAATTCTAATTCCGATGCATTTGGTTCCCTATTTCGAGTGCTTAAAATATAAAGGAAAGGAGGTGGGGTGAAATAGACATAAAGTTAAAAAAAAAAATGTTTTTTTAACATTATGTATCTTTCTTGCAACCTGTTTTCCTTTTTATTTATTGTCTTTGGATTTTAAATCAGTCTTTTTCTCCTCAATTTGTGAAGAAAATACTCAAATGTAATGATAAAAAATATAACCTTTCCAATATTTCAACCTAAAAAAACTCACACTAAAGCATCATTTGCTCATATAAACATGAACAGCTAAATCATTAATAGGCTAGTTGCCACTATTT
Organism: Trichoplusia ni; assembly: GCF_003590095.1. Lineage (NCBI taxonomy): Eukaryota > Metazoa > Arthropoda > Insecta > Lepidoptera > Noctuidae > Trichoplusia > Trichoplusia ni. The sequence goes on from NC_039484.1 coordinate 16,088,818, forward strand.
TTATTATTTGATAGAACGGTTCATTACGATTATTTAACACCATAAAAAAATATTAAATTTTTCTGAAGCACCTATCCTAATATATTTTGAATTTTAAAATTTATTTTCGCTATGCTGTCTAAAACGCCGTCCGCCATGATCGTCTATTAATTATCTGTGCCGTGAAGTGACAATTCTTGTAAACACTACACGTGACTGTCAAAACCTTTTTATCGGAATTCAAAACCATATTTTCGAAAGGATTACATGATACATATAGTAATTACCACTATTGTATCGTGCGGGAATGTAAGAATACATCAAGAATACATCATATTCTAAATTTATGCATAGAAACGGGCACATACCCAGACGACCTAAAATATCTGTCGTTAAACCTCTATTTAAGAAGGACAATAGGGAACTTCTGGAATGCTATAGGCCAATTGCATTATTATCTATATTTTCTAAAATATTAGAAAAATATATTAACGACAAAATATACACATTTCTAGAAAAATACAACATTTTAGCGTATGAGCAAAAAGGTTTTCGCAAAAACAAAACCAAATATGGCAATCCATAATTTTATTCAATATGTAATAACAAATGTAGATAATAAAAGACCAGTTTGTGCGGTATACTGTGACATGACACAAGCTTTCGACTACGTGAATCATTATATTCTTCTTAAAAAATTGGAAAATTACGGTATAAGAGGGAGTATACTGCAACTCATGGAGTCATATTTAAAAAATAGAAAGCAGTATACTGAAATAACCCGGATAAATTTACATAATAAAAAAGAAGAAACTTTCAAATCAGACATACGTTCAATTAAATTCGGTGTCCCACAAGGAAGCGTCCTAGGGCCTCTCCTGTTTATAATATATATAAATGATCTGCCCAAAGTCACAAAACACCCAATGACATTATTCGCTGATGATAGCACTGTTGTCATTGAATCTAATAATAAGAGTATAAGTGTATATGAAAACGAAATAAATGATACTATCGGCTCGATAATTAATTGGATGACCAACAATAATCTAAAAATAAATTTAGGAAAAACAAAGATTATGTGGTTCAGCCAACGCAAAGCAACTCCCCAAATAAATATTAATTATCAAGGGACGCCACTGAGTACTATTGACCATACAAAATTCTTGGGAGTTATCATCGATAAAAATATAAATTGGAAGGCCCATACTGAAGAACTTAACAAAAGATTAAGTTCCTCGTCGTATGCTTTATGGAAACTTTCATCGATCGTAAATTCAGAAGCACTAGTCACGGCATACCACGGCATTGTAGACTCTATCTTAAGGTTTGGCATTCTATTCTGGGGTAACTCAACAAACAAAGACGTATTGTTTAAATCACAAAAAAGGTGCATTAGGGCAATGTTCGGACTAGATACAATAGATAGTTGCAAGCCGTACTTTATTAAATATAAAATTTTAACCCTATCGTGTCTATTAATTTATGAAACTGCAATCTTTGTTAAAACAAATCCAAACTTATTTAGCCGTCTCTCGGATGTAATCAGTCGTAGTCGAAGAGATAATAATAAACTTTGCATAGTACGGTCAAACACTGCATTAATGCACAATAGCATTCTTTGTTTGGCTCCAGTAATCTATAATAAAGTACCAAAAGAAATAAAATCATTAAATTTAAAACTTTTTAAAGTACATCTGAAAAAATACTTAATTAACAGGTGTTACTATACTTTAACAGATTTTCTAACAGATTCCTAATATTATGACCTTTTACCCATTTTATTAATTTTATTTTTGTTTCGATAAAAAAAAAAAACTGAACGATTACATGCAAAAATATGCCATTATATTGTACTGTAATACTTATTTGTAAATGTAAAATTTATGATTATTATAATGAAAAATTTGTACGCTGTATATACAGCAAAACATGAAGGTCAATAATATATTGTTATAACATCTTACATTACCCATGTATACTCATGTTTTACAAATAAATGTCTTTTATCTTTTTATCTTTAATACAGAACCCAGAAAAGTTGTGGATTAAAGTACCCACTGATGAGAATATGCGAAACACCTGGTTAAAAGAGATCCCGTATCTGTGTCCAGTGGAACTGCAGTGTATTTCTGTGTAGGTATTTTTACGTGAAATAAATAAATATTAAGGCGTTTAAATGAAAGACCACGAATAGCCTGACACTAGCGTTTGACATAATGTTGTTTAGAATATTGGTGACGTAGAAACATGGTGCACGGTGTTTTCAAGCAAGAGAAAAAAAGTAAGGGTTTCAGTTGAATTTTTACAGCAATCCTTTATTAATATTTATTGAAGTTTATAAATTTCGGACCTTGCACGGAATAATATTTGAATTAAAAGTTTTATAAATGGTGACATGAGGCAACTAGCCTATTGAATAATGTAACGTGCAGACAAAATCAACTTGTAAATTCAATTAAATTCATTTTTATTTATATAGATAGATAAATAGATAGATAGATAGATAGATAGATAGATAGATAGATAGATAGATAGATAGATAGATAGAAAGATATATATAGATTGAAGTTAAGCTTAACGGCCTTTTTCAGGCGTTGCAAAAATGTGAGAGCTTATATTCTACTTACTATAAAATTACTTAAATTCTAGACATAAACTTATAATCGAAACAAGAATAAAACAAGTAAATAACAGCAGATTTGTGTTGTGAAACATTATATTATGTTATCTATTTCTATATTACCTTTTTGTTGGTAATTGCTGATGTTATTTTATGAAGTGGTCATTTAAGTTTTGTTATTTTTCATTTTCGAAGTATTCTTTTATTGAGTAGAACCTTTGTTATTAGGATTATTTTTTTAATTTTCCCTTAAATACTATTTTCTTTATTTTCAGTTAGTAGGTCTTTAGGTAATCTGTTAAATATTTTGACTGCCATGTAGTAGGGACTTTTGATGAGCATTTTAATTCTAGATGGAGGTAAGTATAGTCTATTTTTATGTCGGGTGTTAATATTATGGGTGTCCTTAACTTTCATAAAATCATCTTTATTTTTAAATACAAACTGGCATATGTCGTAAATGTATATGGATGGTAGGGTCAAGATGTTGTATTTAATAAAAAAAGTTCTACAGCTATCTTGGTTGTCTATTTGGGCTATGATTCGTATGCATTTTTTGTAAGACAAATAGATCGTGTATATTAACACTATCCCCCCATAACATGATGCCGTATCTCAACCAGCAGTGTGCATATATGCCAATTAATCTGACAGTGCCGTCTCAACGTTTGTGCTGCATTTTATTTGGAAAAGGGCGTATGTAAATTTTGATAGATAGTAGTGGAATGTATCAATTAAAGAATACCGAAACATAGATATAAAAGGAGCGGCATAGAAATCTACAGTTGATGATGTAAGATTTTTCATTTCTCATTTTCGGTTCAGCTCACTCCGCTCATTTCTCTGTCACAGTTTCAGTTTGCAGTGGAAATCGAATGACCAACTCTTCGTGACTTCGTTGGTGGAAATGCAATCCTCTTTCATTAAAAAGGAGTCCGTTCCGCCTAACCATATTCCGCACATTACTCTTTCGCAGTGGAAACCGAGCTTTCTCTTTGTATAAATGAATTTTGATTTCCGCGGCTGCTGAGAACCTCAAACGGCGTAATGGTAGTTACTTCTTTGATCCGTTTGGGGTCGAAACTTAGGGCCGTTCCCGTGACCCAAGGGCTGGCTTTTACTCTGGATTAGCATTGCAAAATTATTATTCGCATTTTGGAACAATGCCTACAATAATACGAATTGCGCCAATTTAATCCAATTTGCATTCATTTAGTGGCTATTTTAATAGCGGAATTGGGGCCCTGTGGTCTTTTATAAAAATAGCGCTTTTACACAGAATCATCATTTATTTAAACCTTTACTAGCTACTACTACATAAACAACAAAATATTAAAAAAAAAACAACAGAACACAACTAATAAGAAAATAAATAAGGCTTAATGTTACAAAATGTATTAGTAGTGAAAAAATAGTAAATGTCGTATTAAAATGAACATAATATGTATGACCTGACTGTAACAACAATTAATTGCATAGAAATTATGACATGCCACCAATCGGCCTAATTGACCTATTATTGTTAGCTAGTGTATGAACCACCTAAATACCTTCATGTATACCTTCGTTTTGCATTACCCGTTATCCAATTAATATGTACTGTTATTAAATGATGTAACGGTTTACTCACGCGTATTTATCGGGGTAGCCCGACTAGTTTCGGACCCAACCGGAGTCCTTAATCATGAGCAGTAATCCCGCCGCGTCTGCTCATGATTAAGGCCTCCGTTTGGGTTCGAAACTAGTCGGGCTGCCCGATAAATACGCGTGAGTAAACCGTTACATTATTTAATAATGAATCAGTCTCACGATAGTTATTATAAAATATGTACTGTACCGGTACGATTATGAAAGTTCCGGTTTAACAAAATAAACTCTAACTATTCATTATTAAAAGATGGATGGCAAATATGGCAATAACACGAATTGAAAATAAGAAGACTGAAAAAAACTGTTTTAATAAATCGGGAGACTTTGGGTAGTTCTACTCTAGTATTATTGTAGGTAAAGCAGTAGAAATAGCAATCGAACAAAATAGTATTAAGGTAACTAAAAAAACTCTTTGGTCAGTGTCGAATAAGTTTGTGCATTTCTGTATGTCTAGATCTTAGCATCCTCAATACCTAAAGCTAGTTTCATCTCCAAGGAGTAATTCTCATCAACTCTGTTAAAAGCCGTATTATTGTTATCATTTTCTTCAGTAGATGGCTCTTCCACGCAATCTTCGAACAAATCTTCAGTAGATACATCATTGTCACCTAAAACTGACTCAAAAACTTTCGAATCGTCCAATTCTCCTTCGTTTTCATTCGAGTCTATTTCTTGACTACTCTTAGAATAAGAAGCGTCTCCAGACCCGCAGCCAGCATTACGCAGAGTTGTATTTCCAGAAACTATTTTAACGTCTTTAACATCTTTGGAAGAGCCAGGAGTGTCATCATCAAATTTATCATTGGCTTCGGCTGAGTCATTGAACGCTACATCATTTCCGATCCCTGAATCATCTTCGACGATGGAAGCAAATTTGTTTGCATTTTCCTCGGTCAGAGTATCTTCTAAGGACACAGATGTGTCGTGGCTTGGTATTAGTGTAGTTTCAGGATCTTCGCTGGTAGCCTCAGGAGGGTTGGCGTCAGGGTTTGCTTCAACGTCTCCTCTTCCTCCATCCTCTCTAGGCCTATACCGCTGCTCTGCTAGCAGGAAAATGGTACCTTGGATAATACCGGATACTATGGGAAGCTGAAAGCAAAGTCTTCTATGTTATTTTTGTTGCGGTAAAATTAAATCAGTTATTTTACTGGAAAAAAATGGGATTTATGATATTCAACAACTATCATCATCCAACATCTGCTAAACCAATTACTAACATAATCTTTGTTCCCCAAGCCATCGCTGATCTGCTCGATCATGTCGTTGGTGCTGTTCTCTATGTCCCCCACATGGTTGGTGAGCACGTCGTACTGGCGGTACAGCTCCCGCTCCTCGTACTGCAGCGTGCGATCCAGGATCTCTGACGCTACATTCTCTTCGATGCGAGCGTTCTCCGCCATGTTCGAACTCACACCTATAATAGAGTATTTTAATGTTTTTTTTAATATTCTTGATATAAAAAACAATAAATACTCGTCAATTAAAAAAGTAAGTACTTAATATAAAAAAAGTAAATTCATATTTTCTCTCGCCTTTGAAAGGACGGAACTACGAACTACTACTAACAATAATTTTGAAACCTTACCTTGCGAAGGGTATCTGTTATCTTCATAAGAGTTTATAGTACTTATGATAGACTTTTTGGCTTCATCTCGATCGTTATTCAACATCGCATCGTTAGAGAACGGTAATGTATTATCCTCATTGGAACTCTGCGGTTGTGGACCTACGAACATATTTAAACATTAAAATAAATCTCGTTGAACAGAGTTTATTTTGTTTCAGAATCGAGTGTGCTAGTTAAGACTAAAAATCAAAAAGTATTATTTTGCATGTAATCCCTATGAAAGGAGTTCTTATCTTCTTGACGATCTCTTTGCTAGCAAAGGTAGCAACTTTGCTCATGGTCCATTACAGACCCATGTACTAACATGCAGCTTTGTTTTAAACGACTGCTTCCAAAAAGTATTTACCCTTTGCCTTACCCATATCTCCAGCTTCAACTGGAACCTCCCGACCGCTATCATCTTGAACTTGACCTTCACCATTAGTATGACACCGGCCGGAAGTTTTCCCTTTTCTGTTGTCGTCTCCATCATCACCCTTCTCCCCTCTCGGCTTTCTGTCAGCTTCCGACCTACTGTCTTTTGAACCACCTCCATTTTTATCTTCAGAAGTGCTCGTTTTATTTTCCGTTGGTTTAAGATTCGAAGCAGTAGATGGTCTCTTGGAAAGCTTTTCGAATTGATTTTCTAACTCTTTTATAGTGTCTTCTCCACTTGAATTTTCATCTGATGATATATTAATGGAATCTGTTTCTCCTGATGACGCTGCGATCGAAAAGAAAATTTGAATCAAATCATGAATACTTGTAAAATTTGATAATAATATAAGTACTGTTATTACGTGCAGAATCCACTTCCTCCTCTCCGATTTCGACTTGAGTAGTCGGTACCTGGTTATGAACGTATGAAAACAAAACGGCGCCCAGTACATGACTCAACTTTATCTTGGTCTCGTCTTGTGTCGAACAGGATAACAAAAAAAAAATTTTAATCATCTTAATTAAGCAGAAGACAATACAAGGTACCACTACCTGTTGAAGGGAGACGCTTGCAGTTGTAGAAGCGAGAAACGGCCACACAAAGTATAGAATGCCATCTCGCTTCCACACTAGCAACAGAGCTACCCAACAAGCTCATAGAGTACATACTGATCACAAAATATTTGACGTCAGTTAAAATCCATACTTCCATCCTAATTAAATGATGTAACGGTTTATTCACCCGTATTTATCGGGGTAGCCCGACTAGTTTCGGACCCAACCAGAGTCCTTAATCATGAGCATTCGCGACGGGATATTAATAACCGCGTTCCTGTTGGGTCCGAAACTAGTCGGGCTACCCCGATAAATACGGGTGAATAAACCGTTACGTCATTAAATAATGAATCAGTCTTCCATCCTAACGTTATAATTTATGCGAAAGTATCTCTGTATGGCTGTCTGTCTCGCTTTCACGCCAAAACTACTCAACCGATTATAATGAAACTGGGACACAGATTGTCTAGAGCCTGAGGAAGGACATAGGTTAATTTTTAACTGAAAAAAAGGTCGGCAAGGGCGGGGAATGGGGGTCAGTTTTTAAGAAAACTATTTTCTGGAATGGACCACTGCTTTGAAATTTGTCTTAAATATTTCTTATTTAAATCAATGAAGAAGTAACTATTTGTCCGTCTATCTGTCTCTTTATTTAAAGTTCACCAAGATGGAGTCGCGGGCAACAGCTAGTAGTTACAATAATTGCATTTATCATACTGACAACTATTCTCATAATTATGATGATGAATTCGAAGAGTCTATCAGTTTAGTAGCTCTAAGACCTCATCTTTAATTACCAGGTTTATCTCCCGCAGTGAGTTGACTCAGTGCCACTCTGTCAAAGGCGTTGTCGTTTCGATAAGTCGTGTACATAGCCTTTTCCTTTACTAAATGCGCTGGTGTGGTCTCCATCTCCTTATAGTAAGCTTCCATCTTTTCCTTATCATACAGTTTCTGAAAAAAATGTGTGCTTTGCATTAATTGAGAGTGGCAACTATCTCTAAAACAATTTTTTGTTCTTTTTGGTCTTGTAGTTTGGGTATAAAGAGGTAACAAACATACACACTAATATTAAGTGATCTAACTTATTGTAAGTTCTTTATATCTTTGTTTAAGATGATGTGTTATTAAATTAGTAAATTTTATAAATATCTTATACTTTATCCTCACCATTGGGTCAACCGCAGGTTCGCCTCTATCGATCCTGGCCTGTCGTTCAATTTGCTCCTGTTCTAGCTCAGCAAATATCTCTAAGTCCTCAGCACTGGGTTCCAGGTCCAGTACCTCATCATCAAACTCTTCATTGTTCATTTTGTGCATGTAATTCACAAGAGCCATACCAGCCCCTTCTGTTTGATCTAAAGATGACAACAAATCGGAAAGTAAGTATAAGTTATATGAAAATAATGACAAGTTTATATACAGATATGTGGATTCAAAAGCAAAAGTCATTCATTCAAATTAGGCATTGCATTAGACATTGGCACCAACTTTCGCCCACTCTTTACCGCTTCCTAAAATTGATGGTTCCTTTCGAAAAACGAAAGAAACAAAAACAGCAGCACGCTATCTTTCCGTTTACAATATTATTATAAAAAATATAACAAAATAAGGGGTGCCGTGCAAAGCAAACAAATATTTCAGTTAGCTGTACCTAAGCCACTATGAACTTAAATTGTCGACAGCTAAACGGCCAAAGCCAGCAGACCGACCAGCCACCGCAAGCAGCACCCGATTTAGTTAGACAGTACAATCATTGGCCTAGCCTTTTCCCAACTATGTTGGGGTCGGCTACCAGTCCAACCGGTTTCAGCTAAGTACCAGTGTTTTACAAGGAGCGACTGCCTATCTGACCTCCTTAACCCAGTTACCTGGGCAACACGATACCCCTTGGTTAGACTGGCTGTCAGACTTTTTCAAGCTTCTGACTACCTGTAACGACTGTCAAAGATGTAAGAAAAACAGCCGGGACCCACAATTTAACGTGCCTTCCGAAACACGGAGGAACTCGTTATGACAAAGATGGTCACCCATCTACAGACCAACCGCGTCAAGCATAGCTTAACCTGTGATCGTATCACTTATGCGGTTATAACTTAGTCCCGAGTCCACGAGTTAGACAGTACAATATGCAGGTTTAACTAAACATTGTTTAGGAACTTCTAGCTTCTTTATACTACGCCAGTACACAGAGCAGTGTTTTACTCTTTGAGTTATAACAAAGCGCTAGACTAACCATTGGAATATACTCCTTCACTACCGTGGCTGGTAGATGCTGTACCATCTTCTTGATTGCCACTCTTGTGTTGTCCCTCTACCTCTCCATCTGTTTGCATCTCTTTTCCTTCTTCAACCTCGGCTGGCGTAGTTTTAGGTGCTTTCTGTGTCTCTAATGGGATCTCTCTTATAGGAATCTTCTTCATTTTCTTTTTACACTGGCTAACTTGCTTTTCAGTAATAGTATTTTTGTCTAAGTCTATAATTTTGGTGCCTTCCATGATAATGTATGTATTGTAGGTTTCTTCTATTACTTGAGTTTCTTCATTATCCTCTTTTACTCTCTCTGGGTTTTCAGGAGGTTTCGTTTTCTCGATAATTTCGGATTTGGTTTTAGTGACATCTTCAATGAAACCTTTTATCTCATCCGAATCATTATTTTCTTCAGTTTCGCTGACGTGTGAGTCCATTATTTCAACTAATGACTTCTTTTCTGCCACGATCATCGGTTTGTCTTCATCTGGATTAATTTCAGTTATTTTCGATTTTCGATTACGATTCCTGGAATCTAAATCAGAATTATTATTACTTCTATATTTTTAAAATCTTGTACAAGTATCTCATCTTTGTAGCTAAAATATCGAGTGTGTCGCGTAAGGAACATCACTACATATTATAAAACAGAACCGCTTTTTCTGTCCCTATTTTCCCTTGACCACATAAATCTTTGAAACTAGTCGACGGATTTTGATGCGGTTTTTGTCAACTGATAAAGACAAGTGATTCATGAAGAAGGTTTTTAAGTTTACCTCCTTAGTGGAGGAACTGACAAAGTAGACTAGGTATTTATTTACCACAGTTATTACGCCTTATGTAAGGCATTTCCCAACAACACTTTCACCGGTATAGCGATAGCGTTTGAGAGAAGAAAAGGTACAAAACTCAAACACCAGTAATATAATAAAGGTATAAAGACACAATCACAGCATTCACCAGCAATTAAGAAAGCCTAATAATGCCAAAAGTGCAAACAACTTATCATCATAATCACTATTGTCATCAACAGCCAGTGTCAGTTCTCTGCTGGACTCTTATAAACCGTTTCATTTTGTGAATACGAACCAAGTATATTGTAGCACAATTTATTTGTATCCAATCCTGCATATAATGTTGTGTACAATAAAGAATATTCTATCTATCTATTTAAGTCTCTAACCGTTTTAACCAACACAAACTTTTCAATGATCACGCTATATTACTATTTTCAGAACTTTTACTTAGATACTTTCTTTAGCGTCTTTATTATCAACAGGTTTTCAATAAAAAATATTGTTTCTACCACGATTTTATCTTTTACAATAAATGCCTACATAAAGTTAAACACTGCGATCGGGTAAAATTATATTAGTTACGTTGAAACCAACCTTCTAAAATTTTTGTCACTCCCCTTCGTTCGACATGTGGTGTTTGATTAAAGAGTAAATTGTTAATAGCTTCACATTCTGAAGTGTTATCTCTGGGAAAAAGACCGATTAGTAAAATATTAACATAGAGTATTATAAACGTTTTCATGATTCGTAGATTATACAAAAACCAACCTTATTTGATTTTTGGGCTTGATGTTTCCATACCCATACCAGTAGTCTTCAGGAGGTGGCGGTGGAGGTTCATCCGTAATCTCTTGTATCAAATGTCTACCAACGTCCAGCTTTGACCACTCAATCTTATTGGTTTCCGGACCTACAAAATAAAACTTATTTAAAATTATAATATTTTACAATCACATGTTAGTATCGGTCTTAAAACTGTATTTAATACTAAAAATACTTTTTTATTTTTTTTATAATTCGTCATTATGAATGGTAGTTTGGCAATTAGATTCAAACGGCCAGACATTGGCAACAGATTGGAACATCTTGTCGGACCATCAGATTTCTCACTATATTACGCTACAATACCGCAAATCCTATGCCAAAGTAATTCCCACCGTCTGCGTAATTAACGTACCGTCATCCTTATCACTATCGTCACCACTGTCATCACTGGTAGAGTCTTCTTCTTCAGATCCTGTCAGCATGTCCACAGCCACTCCCTCCTTGACCTTGACTTCTACAGGACCGAACTTCTCCTCTAAAGCTGACGGACCTTCTACTTCTTCCGTTGGCATTGCAGCAACTTTTTTCTGTTCAGTCCCTCGTTTTTCTTCCGGTTTTTCGTCATCCTACATGTTAAAACCTTTTCTTAAAATAGTATTATATTTTATTAGAAATCAAAGAGTATATTTAATGACTGCGGGTTATACACTTTGCAATTATCTTATTGCAGGTGTACGCAGCCAGCTTCCTACCTTTGGTGGCAAGCCATTCTTCTCTCGTTCCTCTTTCTCCTTGGCATCTCTTATGGCTCTCTTCTCATCTCGCATCTTTATCAAGTACCGGACACTCTGCATTACCTTCTCTTGGTCTTTAGTAATCCAACTGCATCAAAGCATAACTAATTATTATCATCCCATGTTCATTGATGCTACAGGAATAAATCACCGCGACACCCCTATGGGATACTTCCAGGGGTGCCCTAGGTCCAGAATGGTAACAATGAATCTGGCACAGGATTATACTGAATGACAATTACAAGACATGCCTAGCAGTGGGTTATGGCCGTTAATAATGAATATATAAGTCTATATGTTTACACAATACAGGTAAATATTATGAATTGAAGTGAAAGATTCAATTAACAGACGAATACCGCTTCCTCTCAGCGATCTCCTCTTGCACACCACCCCGCTGCCAGGCCTCTGCGCATGCGCGGTCCCTCGGAAATACCGGTCTGTTGTCCAGGTTCAATAGCTCTTTCAATCGCAGCGTCAGCGTCTTCCGATACGCTGGTATGTTGCGCACCACTGGGTTGCCGGTCAAAACAAGCACTAGGAAAATTTTTAATTTAATACCGTTTTCAGAAAAATGTTCTTAATCAAGGCTATCAAACCGCAAGTCCGCGAGCCTGAATGCGGCTTACGAGGACTGCGTTTGAATTTGTTAGCTTAGTATATCATATATGTATTATTTCGCTCTTTTGATAAAACAAATCTACAATCATGTCAAAAAATAGTAATGCGTAGCCAGTAGGCAATCTCGGGCACCTACTAAAATATGTGACTACTTCCACGGTTGGATAACTTTGTTTTAAATTAAAGCCAAGCCATATTAGCAATTAAAGGCTGAACTAAGCTCAAAAATGTGTCAACTCTATAGTGTGACTGTATAAAAATATATAAACCTTTTAGTAACATCATATCGGCAAGAACGTCTACGATTAGTGGATCCTCGAGGCGATTGTACGAAAGATCCAAAACTGACAAATTGTTACAGTACTTCAGCTGTGCAAGGTCATCTGAAATGCGTACATTATAATTTTAAGGTTCATACATAGGGTGGGTGATATTTCATAATCCATACCAGCAATAGTTGAAGGGAATAATGGACTAAGAGGAAGTAAGAGAAACGTTAATCTAAACAAGTTTGACAAAGTACATCAATCAGTTTGAATGTTTACTTACCGACAGAACTTAGCATGTTATGAGCAATGCTTAACGTATGCAAATCCGGTACAACTTCCAAGTTTTCAATTCTTGATACAAAGTTATGGTCTAAATTCAAAGTGTCTAGTTTGGGACACCCTCCGAGATTCTCAATTTTTCTGACAACATTATAATGTAGATAAAGGCATTTAAGTTCGGCTAAAGTATCGAGCCCTTCAATCCTTTGGATGCCGTTATTTTCCAAGAATATGCACTTGAGCCCAACGTATTCATCCAAATTCTCAATTTTGGAAAAGCCCTGTTGGTAAAATCACATACATAGATATCGTAATGAAAAAGTATAAAAAAAACAGCCATGTGTTTGTTGTTAAACGGGCTTTAGATCTGTACCTTCCTAAATGTTAAGCAATATTTGTCACGAATTACAAGCAAACTTTAATAAAAAGCGAAGGTTTCTGAAAGGATTCTCAAGAAGTACCTACTGTATTTTTGTTTGAATTTAAAACGAAAATGAATATCAAAACTGTCAATGAGGTGAATGAAAATCTACCTTAAAATGTAAATACAAGATGTCATTCAGGTACGGCGTGCAGTACAGCTTGTTCTGTCGGCAATGGTTTCTGATAAACTCTTTCGTCATTCGTGGCGCTTTATTCATATCCTCCAGCTCTCTCTCGACTCTTCTTTGGAACTCCCTCTGCCGAAGCCTTTCTTTTTCAGCCTCCTCTTGCTTCTTCTTTGCTTCAGCTTTCACGTTCTTGGCTTTATCTGTTTCGATTTCTGAGAACAAAGAAAAAACTTTAACGGTATTCCCTATAACTACTGTTGTTAAAAGTTCAACAACAATATTTCTTTAGAGTTTACCTGATCCATCTGTTAGCTCCGGCAATCTTTTTTCATTCTTCGACTGTGCTTCCTCAGTCCCAGCGAAATCACCTTGTGCTTTTACATCAACCTCTTCAGTCGTAGCCAATTCTCGAATTTTAGGGTTTTCAAGTAGACTCTTTTTCCTACTTTCCTCTCTTCTTAGAAGATTGTTCGCTAACCTCAAAACTTCCTTATTATCCTCATTTTGTCTTTAATATCGTACAGAAGGTTGTCAATCCTTTTATTTCTTTCAACTTCTCGTTTCTGCGTTTCGGTCATGCTATCGCAATGCTCACTAGGTTGTGAAATGTCTACATCCCACAGTTCCTGCCTTGCCTTTTCTCCTTGATCATTAACAATTTTATTTTCTGTAATGCACACGTTTGTTACAATGTTCTGAGCTTTATTAGACTCATTTTCGTTTTTTTGCTGCATTGGATGCAAGATGTCATGAGATTTTAATAATATCTCGTCAACTTCTTTAATAAATGTTTTACATTCAGCATTTCTCTGTTGGTATCGAGCTTTGCTTTGATTAATTCTTTCTTCATGGCCTTTTAACTCAATGTTAAGCTTACTAATGGCATCATGAATGCTGTCAAGCTGTGGGTCGGATTCTGGAGCTTCATCCGTTAGTGAATTACTTTCTTCTTCTTGTACTATTTCATTTTTACTTTTTATATCACGCCTTAACAAATCTCCTTCCTCTTGCATCTTTTGGTACGCTATGTTTGATTTCTTTGGAATTTTCCAAAGCTTCATTAACGTCATTTAATAACTCATTCATACTATTTAGTTTATTAGTTATATCTTCGCGTATCAAAGTACTAAGATTTTCAGCACCTTCGACGATGTTACGCGCTAAATTTTTCATCTCTTTAAATTCCATTTCATTATTTTCTTCATTCTCGTTACTTGTAGCATCGAATATGCTTTCCAAGGCATTGTGCAGCGTTCGTTCCATCTTTTCGTCGAACTTTTGAGCATTCGTGATTTGTTCGGGCTCATTCTGGGTAATGGTGTATTCCGATTCGATTTGGCTACTTGTGCCTGATTCATTCTGATGAATGACTGTTTGTTCTTTACATGTACAAAGTTCTTTGATCTGCAAGTTATTTTTATTTGCGGCGGCATTGTCTTCTGCAGCATTATGTCCATCTGAAGCAGTCGTTAAGGTCGGTGAGATCGATTCGGCATTGTCTAGAACTGAATTAATTTCACGTAAGGCTCTTTCCGTATCCTTCAGTTTGGCTTGAAACTTTTTGGGAATACTTCATCTACGTTAATGACTTCCTCTTTCTGTACCTTGGTTTCTTCCGTTTTCTTTTTATTTATACCGCTTAGATCAGGTGTGACCGGATTATCTTTTAACGGTATATTCATAGATTCATTTATGGCATACTTTTCTTTTACTTCGTCGAATACTGATCGCCTTCTATCTCCTTTTATTAACTGCACAGATGAATCTTTTAATACTGGGTTTTTATTTATTTCCACTGTGTCTTGGCACGTCTGTAGTTCATCGTAATTGTCGGCCATTTTCAGCAACATATCTTTAGTTTCTTGGTATCGCGTCTCATAAGATTTAGTGGTATACTGACTTACAACTTTTTCTATGGCTTCAAATTCTTTTTCGTCGCTATCTGAGTCACGTTCAACTTTTTGCACTGCTGGTGGTGCTTTGCTTTGGCTGGCACATTTTTGCCTTGTAATCGGCTACGGAAGTCATTAATGCAAGCATATTTTTGTAGTTAAGCTTATTGATTTTCTCTTTGTCTCCTGCAACTGCATCGATTTCCTTTCTCATGTCGCTGTACTCTGTAAGGTTTATTTCGTCGAGAGGCATGGCCACTTGTTTGTTAAAACTCTCGTTTTTGCCCATTATCTGTATTTGACGCGCTTTCTCGACAATTATAGGGTTATCTTTTAACATTTCCTTTATTTCTTCCAAAGTGAGTGGTTTGCTATTATCTTCTATTGTTGTAAATGGCTGTCCAGACATAACTTCGGCCTCGGTTTTAATTTCTCCAGTAGTAGAGCAGCAATGTAAGGCCTATTCAAGCCGTCAGTTAAAGGTTTTAGTTCATTTTCAATAGCTTTGTCGATAACATCTTTAGGTAGTTTAGCGTCTTGGAAAATATTCTCAATTCTTCTCTTTTTTCTTGATGTATTTCGGATCATTTAATCCATCAGGCACTTCCATCTCGTTGTTATTTTTATAGTTCAAACTCAAGGATCTGTATTTTGTACGAATTTACAACAGTTATTCTTGCTTGATTTGACACGAACCAAACAAAATTGGCGTATTTTAGTATACCATGGTAACAAAACAATTTTGTTTCATCAATTCAAATGAAGAATCATAAAAATCCTTATTACCTCTGTCTTTAGTTACTTGCACAAACTAGGTATATGAAGAAGAATAAGTATGTATGTAAGAATGAGGTAAAGAATTTTTAGGTTTGTGCGTATCTGTATCTGTGGACCTGTGTAGATGTAGGATAGATATTAACAAAATACTACTATCCGCATCTGTAAATATAAATTTATAAACATAAGTAGGTCGCATTCCCACAGACAAACCTTTTAAACGGTTTGTGGGGGCATTTAATGTCCTATTTTATATATATGTGAATAATAGAGACTTGATTCGATATTACATAGTAGCTGCGATGAAACGAAACTTCAAATACCACTGAGAGAAATTTGACAGGATAGCTGACAGATGTCAAAATCGTTTTCAAAATAAATATCCATGATTTTTTCCATTGTTGATTATTTCTTGACTTATTACGTACTATATTTATGTAGTTTAAGCACATACAGTACCTAATGTAACAAATTATTTACTACATAACTATATTTAATAGTACCTAATTCCTTTTAGCTATGTTAGCCATGGCTGGAGACGAAAGAAATTTTCGTTCGTCATATTATGAAAAGTGGGATGCCCGCGGGTGTTGAAGAAAAGAAGTCGCTTGAAATACTCATGAAGGAAAAGCCGTGGGACAAAGTAAAGCTGAAACAGTTCTGTTTGAGGTTCACAGTGCCAGCCGCTTACAGAAACTTGGTGTGGAAAGTGTTACTTGGTAAGCAATTTGGACCGCTTTCTGCAAAAATGATCCAACCCACAAACTCGATATTTCGATATTTTGTGACATATGGACTCCCAAATAAGGTATATTTTCACATATCAAAGACTCAGAATTCTACGTATATATTGACGAAAATCCCGTATGATCCAACCCACTGCTGTTATGGCAAACACTCTTTATATGCATGAGTGTTTCAAGCTGTCAGAAACATTTTTGCATTTTCTTTGACTGTCCTGATATGTGTTATTTTTTTTTTGCATATAATGATTCAAAATACCGGGAAAACGTATGCTTTTTGTACAGTATAAGGAATATTAATAATTGAATCTTTTTAACTCTATTATTAATAACATCCAACTTTAATAATGAATCAGATCACATGAATATCAACATAAATATAGAAAAACAAAAAAAAATAATTCTTAGAAAATGATTCACGGTGAAATCTAAAATTATCATTAATTATTGCAATAATTTGTATCTTTAATACAATTTTATGTTTTTTATGAAATTTATTCTATTATTATAAGATAATAGCTGACAGACTGGCTGGACAGTCGGGAAACTAGAATCTAAAATTAAACCGTGATAAATCCATAAAACTGGTTTCATTTCAATGTCTAACATTTGCGTAAACCTAAGAAATCTCTTGTTTTTGTCATACTTTGGAACATTTTTGCAGTTTTAATTCTGCTCCATATTATTATTAAGCTAATTTCATATAAAATTTAATTATTCATAATGATTCACGCACATGCTATCTTGAATACCTATAAAACTATAAAACATTGTTTACTAAATACATGCATGTAAATTACTTTAGTACACCTAGAATATCATAAATTAAAAATACAGCATAAATGCTGCATTACAAAACCAGAGAAATACTGAAAAGAACTTTAAACTCAATTAACTCGAAACAAGCTTTTTGTGGGCTGGATCATATTTGCAGAAAGAGTTTCATTTAATATCACATAATTTTTCTGATAGCCTTAGCAAATTTCGTTGCGTATTGTGGCAATAAGTTGGCTCCTATTCTTTCAGATATTCTGCCAGTATACCCTGACTCTCACCAGTATGTGTGGGAGCAACGCACAGAGCAATATCAGGACCTGCTGTATGCAGTGCAGATGCTAGAGCTCATAGACATAGACGCTCCGCGGTGTCAGGTGCTGTTGGAGATGTGGCTCCTGGGAAAATGAAGAGAGGACACCACCTCTGTTTCCAGAAACTAACTTTTCAGTAAGTAAATCTACTTTCTTTCTTAAAGTACTAACATTTATTTTAAGTGGAACACAAAGAAACAACAGTCTAATACAACATAAGAATTAGAATTAATTATAATTATTTACTTTAGATTAGATTAGATTAGAATACTCTTTTATTGTACACCATGGAATTACAGCAGTGATTCTTAATACATACAATGTTAGGGTACAATGTTACTTTATTATATATTAGAACTCTTAATCTGAGGATGTTGAGGCTAACAAGTCTAACTTGACCTGCGATTGAGTAACTTGTGCATTGCTTAATCACAGGTTGTGAAGGCTTGGTTAAATTGTGGGTCCTGGCTGTTAATTCCATATTTTTGAGAGTTGTTAGGGGTAGCAGTCAGAAGCTAGAAAGCCTACCTACCAGTTTGACTAAAGGCTATTGTATTGCCCATGTACTTGTGATGGAGTGTGTGTGTGTTTGAAGTGTTTTTTTTTATGGCAATCTGCTAATTGTTTATTAATTTCTGCCTGTGACGTGTAATGACCGCACATGGGCACTGTGAGATCTGACTGGAATACTAGTGTCTTTTCGGCAGAATTCCGGTATCTAAAACAACACAAATAGGTGTTAGTATTGAAGTGGGCTGTCGCGGACTTTAATTTTGTGTAGGAAAACCGGAGTGCAGCAATGACCAATACGATTACGACATATTAATGACGTAACCGTCTTTGAACCTTTTTGAATTTATAAAACCACGGTTTAGATGTAATAGTAGGCTGGATTGCTGCATATGCTCCGCCTTTGGCCTTACTGGTCTTAGACCAATAAGACTGCCAGGCCTCGAAGAGATCAGGTTTTGCGCTATGGATTAAGTCATAAGCTTCCATTGAAAAAGATTTTGCATCTGAAGATTTGTACGTGAGGTTAACATAGTTTATAAGT